>NC_136014.1:2672500-2702500 GCF_048128805.1 Centroberyx gerrardi
TCTAGTTTGAACTCTGTCCTCTCTCCTTTTAGAATCACATGGAAAAGATCACAGCGAACAACGTTCTCTGTTCTAAAGAGGAATTTTTTAAATGAGACTGACTGTGTGTGTGTGTGTGTGTGTGTGTGCGTGCGTGTGCACCTCTGCTGCAGCGACGCCATCTTGAAATACCTGGTGACGAAGTACAACCTCCCAGAACACTGGTATCCACGGCAACCAGAGAGGAGAGCCAGAGTGGACGAATACACCGCCTGACCACACACACACACACACACGCAGAACCACACACACACAGAACCACACTCACACACACACACACACACACAGAACCACACAGACACACAGAACCACAGACACACACACACACACAGAACCACACTCACACACACACACACAGAACCACACAGACACACACACACACAGAACCACAGACAGACACACACACACACACACAGAACCACACAGACACACACAGAACCACAGACACACACACACACAGAACCACACAGACACACACACACACAGAACCACAGACACACACACACAGAACCACACACACACACTTTGTTTTTTCAGTCTGAAATGTCCAAACATCAGTCTGTCTCTCTCTCTGTCTCTCTGCCTGTTTCTCTCTCTGCCTGTCTCTCTCTCTCTCTCTACCTGTCTCTCTGCCTGTCTCTCTCTCTCTCTACCTGTCTCTCTCTCTCTCTCTCTCTCTCTGCCTGTCTGCCTGTCAGGTCCTGGTTCCCCGTCTGTCTGGTTCTCCGGTGGATCAGGACAAAGTGGGCGGACCTCTGTCTGAACTGGGCGGGACTCTGGACAAACTGGAGTCCATGTTCCTGCGCAGGCAGCCGTTCCTCTGCGGTGATGACATCACTGTGGCCGACCTGCTGGCCGTCTGCGAGCTCATGCAGGTCAGAGGTCAGAGGTCAGGACCCCAGAACCTGAATAGATAGAATGGTTCTTCCACTGTCATGCTAATTTAGCTAGTTCAGCATGAAATGGTGACTATGGAGTTTTACGTGTTAGTTGCTATGGTGACAACACAGTCTGGACATTAAGGACATCACACACACACGCACGCATCCATACGTGCCATATGCTGTTTGTGCCTTTATGCTTGCTAGTTAGACCTATAGTTATAGTTGTATAATAGTTGTTGATTAACTGCAGTGTTATTGATTGATATTGCTAAAGTTAAATAAACTCCATTATACTTTTTAAAGAGAAGTTGTCTGTGATTCCTTGTGCATGTGTTGTAATAACGGCTGGTTGTGAGGGCCTGTGTACGAATTCACCCTTCACTGTTCACTCATAAATGTAGTGCTACACTGTCATTTGGGGTGAACAGCCATTTTGAGACTGTATTGAAGGTTCGGTTATTGGTCCCTGATTCCAGGGTGGTGCCCCGTTAATATTGACTCCCGTCAATAATTTTATGAATATTAATAATTTCACAATTATTAATTGCTAATAACCAAACCTGCCCCTATCAAAGCCCAACACAGCTGAGACAGAGGGACCAGGAGCAGCAGTGAGAGGCTGAGTGAAGTCAGCTGCTCTTCTGATTGGCTGTGATGATGTTTACCTGTCACCTGACCTCTGACCCTTCATGCTCCACCTCTGACCTCCTGGCTGTTTGAACAGAAACAGAAACAGAGTGAATCTGGTTTCTCTGCTGTTGGGCTGAACCAGGTGTGACGTTTCCACCAACGGACCTGATTGAGAGCAGCGTCTGTCTCTGTCCTTTCCTGCTTGCTGCTCTGTGCCTTAGCATCATGATCATGTGGCTGAAACTGAACAGATTCTTACTGATGTAGTTTGAGTTTAACATGATCAGCTGATCAGAATGAGATGAGAAATCAAGTGTCAATCAAGTTGAAGATGATTCATGTTGAAGATTGATCTGAATCAAAGCTGAAGTGAAAACTGTTGGAACACTAATCAATAACCAATCTGATCAGTTTGAACTGCTGCTGCTGTTTGTGATGAACATGATGTCACTCTGATGATGTCATCAATAGATGAACAAACCAATGAAAAATAGTTAATAAAATGTTGTAAAAATATGTTTTAAGCCACAGGATACTTCTTACTGTCAGAGTGTTTTCTGTCTCTGTAACACAACACTTCAGTCCACTAGTTAATGTTTAATTATCCAGTTAATCATTAACTGATACTTAAGTCAGCTGCTCGCTGCCTCTCAGTATGAAGTGATATGATTAGTGATTCAGCATTTATCAAGGACTCAGGAACAACCTGACAGTTTAATTTATCATGATGTCACAGGTTATGGATCCATGAGCTGAAGCTACTGCTGATTATAAAGCTCAACAGTCTCCATGTTTGAATATTAATTAATGCTTACTTATTGTTACTTAACCTTTACATAATACTGTGAGCCGCTGCAGTGAAGTACAGATCGATACTGCAACAAGGAAGTGGAGTCATCCGTCTCCATGGTAACACATGATTAATGAGGGAATAAACCAATGAAAAACAGTGTTTATTAATCAGCAGCTGTAGAAAACATATTTACAGTCGTTCATCAGGAAAGAGACGACAGAACAGTTTACAGTAGTCATAACAACAGAGGAATGTCTGGAGACCTGAGCGGAGGGCCGGCGCCCGATTGGCTGTCCCGTATGGGCAGAAATATGTGTCACTAGAAACTGAAATTAAATTATTTATATTTGAATTTGAATTGCTCAACTTGAATAACTGCATTAAAAAAACTGAATTTGAATCACGTAATTTGAATTTGTATTGTTTAACTTGAATAATTGCATTGAAAAACTGAATCTGAATTCTGTGAATCTGCACTCGATTGCTCTTCCTCAACGACCAGGATGTGTGTCTCAGTAAACTGAAATTGAATTGCAAGAACTGAATTTGAATAACGAGAACTGAATTTGAATTGTGAGATTATTGATATTGGAATTCAGTTTCAAACTAATAAATTCAATTTCAAATTATGCTATTCAGATTCAGTTTTTCAATGCAGTTATTCAAGTTAAACAATACAAATTCAAATTATGTGATTCAAATTCAGTTTTTTTAATGCAATTATTCAAGTTGAGCAATTCAAATTCAAATATAAATAATTCAATTTCAGTTTCTAGTGACACATATTTCTGCCCATAGTCCCACTCTACGGCCGGGCGGGGGGCGGGGCTTGGCTCCTCTTGGCAGGATGCTCCTCCTCTTCCTCTTTCTCCTCTCTGCTCCTCTTCCTCCTGGAGACTTCCTGCTGTGGGGGCGTCTGGGGGAGGGGGGGTTGTGGTTAGGCTGTCAATCATCAATCAGCTGTTATTTTCCTACCAAGACGGAACAGAAAGCTGAACAGTAGAAACTGAATCAAACAGTGGAACTCGTGGTGCGTTCAGGGCCTCCTGCAAACCTCAGACCTCGTATGCTGCAAAACGTTTGGTCCCAACAGTGGGGGGGGGGGGGAGGGGGGCGTCGCCAATTAATTTTTGGCGACTACTTGCCTTTTGATGTTTTACCTTGTTGAAAAACTACGTCACCATTTTTACCATTTTTACCAACTGACTGGCTGACTGACTGACTGGCTGACTGACTGACTGACTGGCTGACTGACACAAGAGACACTTTGGTTTAGATTTAATTTCTATTCTGCTGCCTTTAGATGTTCAACATAGAGAGTTTGTGTGCGTGTGTGTGTGGTTACCATGGCAGCAGCAGCTGCAGGAGGGTACATGACTCTGTGGGCCTGCTCCAACATCACAGGGTCCTAAACACACACACACACACACACACACACACACACACACACACACACACACACACACACACACAGTGAGCGCAGAGGGATAGAGCAACAAGTCTGCCAACATCAAATAAATCAAAACATGAATGAATAAATACACAGATACTTATATACAAACCTGCAAGATAAATCAGTAAATAAAAGCACAGAGATATAATAAATAAATAAATAAATACATTGGGAAATAAATGCATTCATGAATACATAAACAGATAAATAAATATCAGTCTGTTACACTGCTTTGTGCAGAGCCAATCAGGAGCGTGTTTGATACGGAGCCATTGTTTTACTTGGATGTGATTGGCTGGTTCAGACAGAGGTCACGGCTCCTGATCGCTCCTCAGCGCTCAAGTCAGAGACTCAAACCAACTGAAACCAGTCAGTGAGGTTGCTGCAGGAAATACGGCTGAACGATGGGTCGTATTTTTTTATTTATTTTATTTTATTTTTTTTAATTATTTTTTATCGTGATATGAATAATATAATAATATTATCTATATTATAATAATATTAATATCACCTGTAACCACGGATGCTGCAGAGCATCTTCTATCGTCATCCTCTTCACCGGATCGACCACCAGCAGCTTCCTCACCACATCCTTCGCTGAAAACACACAAACACACATATATACATATATACACACACTGATATACACACTGTCTGGAGACTGATATGTATAGAGTCTATATGTCTTGCATTGCTAATGTGTGTGTGTCAAAGATACAGTATATAATACACAGTATGTAGTGTACAGTACTTGGTATACATTATACATATATAATATACATGTATATAGTATACATGTAGTATACAATGTGTATATATATATATATATATATGTATATATATATATATATATATATATATATATATATGTATATCTATATGTAGTATATCCTACAGTCCTTAGTGATCTGTATCTGAATGTTAGACCTATGAACTATAGTATATCTTATATACTAGCACATTAGTGTGTATTACTGCAGTAGAATGTAGTAGTACTGCTGTAGTGTAGTAGTACTGCAGTAGCACAGTAACACTACAGTAGAGTGTAGTAGTACTGCAGTAGTGTAGTAGTACTACAGTAGAATGTAGTAGTACTGCAGTAGAATGTAGTAGTACAGTAGTACTACAGTAGAATGTAGTTGTACTGCAGTAGTGTAGTAGTACTACAGTAGAATGTAGTAGTACTGCAGTAGTGTAGTAGTACTGCAGTAGCATAGTAACACTACAGTAGAGTGTAGTAGTACTGCAGTAGTGTAGTAGTACTACAGTAGAATGTAGTAGTACTGCAGTAGAATGTAGTAGTACAGTAGTACTACAGTAGAATGTAGTTGTACTGCAGTAGTGTAGTAGTACTACAGTAGAATGTAGTAGTACTGCAGTAGTGCAGTAGTACTGCAGTAGTATAGTAATACTACAGCAGAGTGTAGTAGTACTGCAGTAGAGTGTAGTAGTACTGCAGTAGTACTGCAGTACCCTGGTCAGAGATGCCTCTCCACTTGACCGGCAGCATGATGAATTCTCCCTGGATGATCTGCTCTCTGATCGACTGACGACCAAAGTTCTCATGGAACGGAGGATAACCACCCAGACTGAGAGACAGACAGACAGAGAGACAGACAGGCCGAGAGTCAGACAGACAGATTATGTACTACTGTACAGTTTGTTTTCTAACCCAATAATTCATCATCTCAGTTTGATTTGAATGTAGAAACTGTTACAAACTGATTTGTTTCTGATTGACAGTCAAAGCAATAACATCACTGGAATGACAGGCAGACAGAGAGAGAGAGACAGGCAGACAGAGAGAGAGACAGGCAGACAGACAGAGAGAGACAGGCAGACAGAGAGAGAGACAGGCAGGCAGACAGAGAGAGAAAGACAGGCAGACAGAGAGAGACAGGCAGACAGACAGAGAGACAGACAGACAGACAGACAGAGAGAGACAGGCAGACAGACAGAGAGAGACAGACAGACAGACAGAGAGAGACAGACAGACAGAGAGAGACAGGCAGACAGAGAGAGAGAGAGACAGGCAGGCAGAGAGAGAGACAGGCAGGCAGAGAGAGAGACAGGCAGGCAGAGAGAGAGACAGGCAGACAGACAGAGAGAGACAGGCAGACAGAGAGAGAGACAGGCAGGCAGACAGAGAGAGAAAGACAGGCAGACAGAGAGAGACAGGCAGACAGACAGAGAGACAGACAGACAGACAGACAGAGAGAGACAGGCAGACAGACAGAGAGAGACAGACAGACAGACAGAGAGAGACAGACAGACAGAGAGAGACAGGCAGACAGAGAGAGAGAGAGACAGGCAGGCAGAGAGAGAGACAGGCAGGCAGAGAGAGAGACAGGCAGGCAGAGAGAGAGACAGGCAGACAGAGAGAGAAAGACAGGCAGACAGAGAGAGACAGGCAGACAGAGAGAGACAGGCAGAGAGAGAGAGACAGGCAGACAGACAAACAGACAGAGACAGGGACAGACAAAGAGAGAGAGAGAGAGAGAGAGAGAGAGAAACAGAGAGAGAGAAACAGAGAGAGAGAGAGAGAGACAGACAGAGAGAGAGAGGGAGAGAGATCAGAATTCTTATTGCAACTGGCAGCAGAAAACATGAGCTCCTGAAGATGTTGACCTTTTTTGTTTTAAAATGAAATAAACTTTTACTTTTCTGACAAAAATTAGAAGAAGAAACAATTGTCTAGAGGAATTACCTCCCTGGAAGTAAAAAAAAAAACAGCAAAAAGCTTGGGAAAATAGCCCAGCAGAAAACTTAACCAACTGACAGTCAGCTTAACTGTCCTGCTTGCTAACTGACACCAAGGTAAGAAGAGGAATACAGCCAAAGAGTGACAACACCAGAGAGACAATATAACCTAAGGAATGATTTACAAAAAGTTTAACTATAATAACTGCTAAATACTAAATAAACTAAAGCTAGCTTAGAGTTAAAGCTAACAGCTAGCTAACAACAAGCCAAGCCCTAGCAACGGTTGCCGAGGAGTAGCAACAGCAGCAGGGCAGCAGCAGCAGAGCCCCATGGCTTCAGCCACAGCCTGTACAGAGGCTATTCCTCTTTTATACCCACAAGATGTTAAAAATGACAGTGCCAGGAAGACATACAAACAGAAACTCTTGAAGGAAAAACCAGAGACACTCTTTTCTGACCTATACAAGACTGGAGATGTCAGCAATCTGATCTTCCTCACAGACCAACCACTAGCATGGCACTCCGCCATAAGTGCCCACTACCCCTCTGTGAAGAAAGAGGGGATCTGTAATGGCTGGAAACTCAAAATCAAAGAGGTAGAAGACCCAGACACTGTCATGACAACAGTCAATATATATAAGAACGGGACTGTCATGGTGCAGGGGAACCTCAAGCAATTTGAGCTGGACTTTCTCCTTATAAAGGAAAGGGCCCAACAGGAGAAGTCTGTCCCCACTGACAACACCCACACCCTGCCAGACACAGACATCACCCCCACTCCCAGCTGCCCCACTACTGACCAGCCCCCTGAGGAGAATGAGCCACATGGCACGGTTGACCGCTCTGACAGAGGAGGTGAGGGAGCTGAGAGGAGAGAGAGAGCGCTACAGGAGAGAACTGACTACTCTCTCAGAGGAGCTTCAGGAGAGAGAGAGAGCTACACACGCCCTGAAAGAGCAGCTGGACTCACACCCAAACCACAACCTGTGAGCCCCACTGAGAGCAACCATGACCCAACAACTCAACAACCTCCCTCTACCCCCAGCTCCACCTCTAGCTCACAGACCAACACCACACCCAGATCTCCCCCCATCCCACAAATCAACACCACCCACAGCTTCATCCTCAGCCCACAGATCAACACCACCCCTCATCCCTCCAGACCACCACAGCAGAGAGAGAAGCCAGACATTGTCATCCTCATCGACTCCAATGGCAAATTCTTAAATGAAAAGAAACTTTTTCCCACCCACAAAGTGGCTAAAATCTGGTGTCCAAACACCCAACATGCCATGGACCTGCTGTCAGAAGAACAGCTGGGATCTCCAAGCCACATCATCATCCACACTGGCTCCAACGACCTGAGGAGCCAGCAGGAGAGAGTGTCAGAGTCACTCAGAGGAGTGATAGAGAAAGCCTCCACCACCTTCCCCAACAGCAGAGTGGTCATATCAACCCTGCTACCAAGGAAAGACTTCCACCCTGACACCATCCACAGGATCAACAGCAGCGTGTCCAGAGACTGTGTCCTGAGGCCCAACGTCCACCTGGCCCACCACCCCACCCTGGATGTCAACTGTCTCTACGACCATGTCCATCTGTTTAAAAACACAGTCCCCACTTTCGCCCGGACACTGAAAGACGTCGCTCTCAACAGAGACCAATCCACACCCCGCAGAAGGAGCAGCTCGGCCCACAGCCCCCTTAGACCAACAAGGCGCCCCACTGGACCATCACCCAGACAACCCCCATGGAGACCAGATCATCCTCATCTTCCTCCACACCACGCCCCACTAAGACCCCACCAGGGCAGCTATGATCCCCCTCAAGCAAGACCAGAGCCACTCCTGCCCCCAGGGGCCCCACCCCAACCCCAGCGACAGGAGCTACACCCTGGCCCACTGAGCTATGCTCAGGCAGTGAGGAGAGCAGCAGGCCCAACCCTCACCACCACCCCTGTCCCTGAACCCACCCACACCCCCCCACACAACGAGCTGAGAGACATCCAGCAGATGCTCAGCCTGCTCTGCTCTCACCTTATAGGTCAGGTACCACAGTAGACAACTCACAGGTTGTCATTGTTTGTTTTTACTTTCATACAGTAAAAAAAAAGCGTGATGTTGTGTTATGTTGTGTAAAAGTGTTAAAGTTATTTCATATTAATTGTTTGAAACCCCATATGTTTAATGTGTTCTTAAATTAATTTCTTTACTGACAACAATAGATTTAGGAGTTTATCTCATTTTAACATTGAATGCAACTTTTTGAGTTTTAAGCTAAATGAAATCTAAATAATTTGTTATTTCATGTTGGAATGTTCAGGGTCTGAGGTCCTCTGCCTTTGGCCTTAAAAGCAGGACCCCAGACTTCACCAGAGAGTTAGGAGAGGCGGATGTGTTTGTTTTGCAGGAGACTTGGAGCAGAGGAGACATTTCCACTGGTTGTCCCTTAGGCTACAGAGAGATAGTGTTCCCATCCACCAAACTGAAAGGAGTAGGGATTCAGGAGGAATGCTGATTTGGTACAAGGCAAACCTTGTACACTCAATAGAATTAATCAAAAAAGGAGAATTTTCAATTTGGCTCAAAATAAAAAGAGAGGTTGTCGCCACAGATAAAGACATATTCATATGTGCAGCATATACCACCCCATCAGAATCCCCTTATTATAATGAAAATAATTTCTCCATTCTTGAAGATGAGATCAGTCACTACCAGGCCCAGGGAAGCGTACTGATCTGTGGGGACCTTAATGCCAGGACAGGTATAGAACCAGATTCTATTAACCCACAGGGAGACAAACATATACCTGGCCAAATCAGCATCCCCCTCCCTTCACATCCCCACAGGAACAATTTTGACAAAACTGTCAACAAAAGCGGGCACCAACTACTGCAGCTATGTCGAGCACTGGGTCTGTACATTGTTAACGGTCGGCTTCGAGGGGACTCCTTTGGTCACTATACACACAGCTCTCCTCTTGGCAATAGCACAGTAGATTATAGCATTACAGACCTAGACCCCTTCTGTCTGAGAGCATTCACAGTCAACCCCCTAACACCCTTATCTGATCATAGTAAAATTACACTCTACATTAGAAAGACAGTAACAGACCCTCATGCAGCAGAGCCCATTAAACTGAACTATACAAAACAACCTTATAGATGGACAAACAATAGCAAGGACGACTACCGGAAAGCAATCAGACATCAAACAATTCAATCTCAATTAGACCATTTTCTTTCCACCTCATATCCCCACAGTAATGATGGCCTGAATCAGGCTGTACGGGATATTAACAACATATTTGACAATGTGATTTATCCAATCTGAAAAAGTCTCAGCATAACAGATCAAAAAAGTCAGCCAATGAAAAGTGGTTTGATACAGACTGCAGACATCTGAGAAAAACTCTCAGAAGTCTATCAAATCAAAAACACAGACAACCTGACAACCCTGAGCTCCGTCTCCAATACTGGAAAACACTGAAATTATACAGAAGAACACTCAGAACCAAAAGGGAGCAGCATACGCAGCACCAACTTGATGTAACTGAAGAGTCCATTGACTCAAATAATTTCTGGAAAAAATGGCACTCTTTCAGCAAACCACACAAGGAAGAATTGGCTATTCAAAATGGTGAAATATGGAAAAAACACTTTGAAAACTTATATAGTACTATTACACCAAATTCGGCCCAAAATGATCTCCTTAACAAATTACAAATTCTAGAATCAGTCGTTAAAGACAGTCAGAACCCCTTAGACTATCAAATTACTGAAGAGGAGCTACTGGCTAAAATCCAGGCCCTACAACCAAGGAAGGCCAGTGGTCCTGATGGTATTTTACATGAAATGCTGAAATTCAGCAACTATAAGTTCAACATTGCCATATTAAAATTATTCAACCTCGTTCTGAGCATAGGACATTTCCCTGACATCTGGAGCAAAGGAACTATCACACCAATCTTTAAAAATGGAAACAAATTTGACCCAAACAATTACCGAGGCATATGTGTCAGCAGCAACCTGGGGAAGTTATTCTGCAGCATCCTAAACAGCCGACTGCAAGACTTCCTCAGTGAACATAATGTCCTGAGCAAGAGTCAGATTGGATTTACACCACAACATCGAACTATAGATCATATCTATACCCTCCACACCCTCATTAATAAACATGTCCACCAAAACAAGAACAAAATTTTCTCCTGTTTTGTAGATTTCAAAAAAGCATTCGACTCAATTTGGCATGTCTGTTCCTGAAATTAATTGAAAAAGGTGTAGGGGGGAAAATCTATGATATAATCAAAACAATGTATACAAATAATAAATGTGCTGTGAAAATTGACAATATGGAAACAGATTTCTTCCCCCAAGGTAGAGGGGTGAAACAGGGCTGCAGTCTCAGCCCCACCCTGTTTAACATTTATATTGATGAATTGGCAAAATCACTAGAACAATCAGATATCCCTCTCTGACACAGAAATTAAATGCCTACTTTTTGCAGATGATCTAATATTGCTAGCTCCATCTAAGGAGGCATTACAACAGCAACTGGATCATCTGCAAAACTTCTGTCAGACCTGGGCCCTGACAGTTAATCTAGAAAAGACTAGAATTATGGTCTTCCAGAAACGACCCAGGTGTCAGGGAAACCCAAATAGGTTCATACTAGGCTCCACTGACATAGAACACAGACACAGCTACACATCTGGGACTAAAAATTACCTCTACAGGAAATTTCAATCTGGCCATTAATGATCTCAGAGACAAAGGAAGAAGGGCTTTCTATACTATAAAAAAGTCCTCAAACATAGATATACCTGTTAGAACCTGGCTCAAAATATTCAAATCTATAATCGAACCAAATTTATTGTATGGTAGTGAAGTGTGGGGTCCTCTTGTAAATCAAGACTTTGAAAAATGGGACAAACACCCAATCGAAACCCTGCACACTGAGTTCTGCAAGAGCATTCTCAGAGTCCACAGGAACACCCCCAACAATGGATGCCGAGCTGAACTAGGCCAATTTCCCCTTTTAATTAGGATACAAAAAAGAGCAATCAAATTCTATAAACACCTAAAAACAAGTGACCCCAACTCCTACCATTACAAAGCTCTCCATTGCCAAGAGGAGAACATAGAGAGGAGCCGGCTCAGCCAGCTGGTCCTGAGGCTCACCCCCTCTAACAGCACAAGGCCTCAGGACAGCCCTCACACAATCTGGCCCAACCAAATTATAGCTAAAGAAAAAGAAAATTACATTAACTATTGGACATCTACCACAAAAACTCAAAGCAAACTTCAATGCTATTTGGCTCTAAACAGACAGTACACGGTGGCAGACTATCTGACCACCGTGACTGATCAGAAACTGAGAAAGACATTGACTATGTACAGACTCAGTGATCACAGCTTGGCCGTCGAGACTGGCCGACACAGGCAGACCCGGCTGCCTAGAGAAGACAGGCTGTGTCAGCTCTGTCCACAGAGAGAGGTGGAGACAGAGCAACACTTCCTGCTACAATGTAGCACATATGACCACATTAGAACAAAGTTCTTTACAAAAATTAAATGTAAATTCCAAGATTTTGATAAACTCTCTGACCAGAGTAAAATGCAATATCTACTTGGAGAAAATAGTGTCAGCGCCATAGAAGCAGCAAGATATGTCAGAGCATGTCACAGCCTGAGAGACAACCAACACAACAACACATGACAGCTGTAGTTACTCTCCTCACAGCTCACACTCTGCCTTTTGATTTTACTTCTCCACTTCTTGTGTTTTTTTTTGTTGTTTTTTTTACATTTGACACGATTTTTTATTTTTTTATTATTAATATATTGCTGTTAATTGTTTCTTTATTGATCCTAAACAAACATTAATTGCTTTTATATACAGTAAACCTATGATACACACACACACACACACACACACACACACACACACACACACATATATACAGAGTGGTCTAAGGACTAATTGGAAAGTTAGATTGGCCTGGCCAATCTTCAGTCATCAAACAATCTTTCACAAACACACACACACAAGCACGCATACACACACACGTGCGCGCGCACACACACACACGCACACACACGCGAACAAACACAAACACAAAACGTGTTTACTGTTTTCTGCCATTTTCTTGTTGTTTTTATTTATTTACTTCATTTTATTTAATGAATTGTATTTATTTATTTATTTATTTTTTTCTTCTTTTTCCATCTCATTATTGAATTGTATTATCCTTGACGCTTTGGCAATATTGTTCATCTGACATTCATGCCAATAAAGTATACTGAATTGAATTGAATTGAGAGACAGGCAGATAGAGAGAGAGACAGGCAGGCAGAGAGAGACAGAGAGAGAGACAGGCAGACAGAGAGAGAGAGAGAGACAGGCAGACAGAGAGAGAGACAGGCAGACAGAGAGAGACAGGCAGACAGAGAGAGAGACAGGCAGACAGAGAGAGACAGGCAGGCAGACAGAGAGAGAGACAGGCAGACAGAGAGAGACAGGCAGGCAGAGAGAGAGACAGGCAGACAGAGAGAGACAGGCAGGCAGAGAGAGAGACAGGCAGACAGAGAGAGACAGGCAGGCAGACAGAGAGAGAGACAGACAGGCAGACAGAGAGAGAGAGACAGGCAGACAGAGAGAGAGAGACAGGCAGATAGAGAGAGAGAGACAGGCAGACAGAGAGAGAGAGAGACAGGCAGACAGAGAGAGAGAGACAGGCAGATAGAGAGAGAGAGAGACAGGCAGACAGAGAGAGAGAGAGACAGGCAGACAGAGAGAGAGAGACAGGCAGATAGAGAGAGAGAGACAGGCAGACAGAGAGAGAGAGAGACAGGCAGACAGAGAGAGAGAGACAGACAGGCAGACAGAGAGAGAGAGACAGGCAGACAGAGAGAGAGAGACAGGCAGATAGAGAGAGAGAGACAGGCAGACAGAGAGAGAGAGAGAGACAGGCAGACAGAGAGAGAGAGACAGGCAGATAGAGAGAGAGAGACAGGCAGACAGAGAGAGACAGGCAGACAGAGAGAGAGACAGGCAGACAGAAAGAGAGACAGGCAGACAGAGAGAGAGACAGGCAGACAGAGAGAGAGAGACAGGCAGACAGAGAGAGAGAGAGACAGGCAGACAGAGAGAGAGAGACAGGCAGATAGAGAGAGAGAGACAGGCAGACAGAGAGAGAGAGAGACAGGCAGACAGAGAGAGAGAGACAGGCAGATAGAGAGAGAGAGACAGGCAGACAGAGAGAGACAGGCAGACAGAGAGAGAGACAGGCAGACAGAAAGAGAGACAGGCAGACAGAGAGAGAGACAGGCAGACAGAGAGAGACAGGCAGGCAGACAGAGAGAGAGACAGGCAGACAGAGAGAGACAGGCAGACAGAGAGAGAGACAGGCAGACAGAGAGAGACAGGCAGGCAGACAGAGAGAGAGAGACAGGCAGACAGAGAGAGAGAGACAGGCAGATAGAGAGAGAGAGACAGGCAGACAGAGAGAGAGAGAGACAGGCAGACAGAGAGAGAGAGACAGGCAGATAGAGAGAGAGAGACAGGCAGACAGAGAGAGACAGGCAGACAGAGAGAGAGACAGGCAGACAGAAAGAGAGACAGGCAGACAGAGAGAGAGAGACAGGCAGACAGAGAGAGAGAGACAGGCAGACAGAGAGAGAGAGACAGGTTGAAGCTAGGCAATTTATTTTAGAAGTATTCAGGTTATATTTGTTGAAATTCTCTTTACATCCTGACAGCTGTCAATAAATCAAATGCTCTGAGAAAAAAAAAGAAAAACTCTGGGGCTGGATTCACAAAACCTTTAGAAAAAAAATCTTATTTTTTTCTTGACTTTAGTCTTAAGAAAAAAAATAGGAAAAAATGATATTCTCAAAAACAGTTCTTATATATTTTCTTAACTTTCTTCTTATGTTTCTTCCTAAGAAAAAACCTATGAGTAAATGGTATTTGTTCTTGATTTTTTTCTTAACTTTAAGACAGCCCTTCACCTTCACCCGTCTTAAAATTCCTACAGTGTAAAGGTAAGCCTCTAATATCATATATTTTAACAAATTTTAGACAAGTGGGTTATAGTTCAAAGTCTTCATACACCTAATATTAAGATTAACATTTACTGTAAAGCTTTATTTGGTTTAGGGTCAAGTAGGCCTCTGTCTCATGTCTGTTGAAAATAAGCTAGCAAATTTTACAGTTACCAACAGCAACCAATGTTTAAATCTTTTCATATACTTCATCAGTTGTAGTTGCCCTAAATACGTTTTCCCCAATTGTTTTGTAGATGGAAGCACTTTCTGTTGCCTCCTAGCCTCGTCTCCTAGCCTCAATGGTACTAAGTCTAAAGTTTATTAACCATAATTAATTCAGGCCCTATTTTGAGAAGTTCTTAAGTAGGAAAATTAAAGAAATGTGTAAGAAATGAGACTGTTACTAAGAAAATATTGAGGAATTGCACTTCTTAAGAAGTTCCTAAATTTTCCTCTTATTTCATTTCTTAAGATCTATTTTAAGGACACATTGGTGAATCCGGCCCCTGGTCTCTGTCTGTCCCAGGCTGCAATCAGCCACTCCAAAGTCTCAGGAGGACTGGCCGTTAACAGCCACAGGAGAGGAGCTACAGGAGAGGAGTTACAGGAGGGAGGGAGGAGCTACAGGAGGGAGGAGCTACAGGAGAGGAGCTACAGGAGAGGAGTTACAGGAGGGAGGAGCTACAGGAGAGGAGTTACAGGAGGGAGGAGCTACAGGAGAGGAGCTACAGGAGGGAGGAGTTACAGGAGAGGAGTTACAGGAGAGGAGCTACATGAGGGAGGAGCTACAGGATAGGAATTACAGGAGGGAGGAGCTACAGGAGAGGAGTTACAGGAGGGAGGGAGGAGCTACAGGAGAGGAGCTACAGGAGGGGGGAGTTACAGGATAGGAGTTACAGGAGGGAGGGAGGAGCTACAGGAGAGGAGTTACAGGAGGGAGGAGCTACAGGAGAGGAATTACAGGTGGGAGGAGCTACAGGAGAGGAGTTACAGGAGGGAGGAGCTACAGGAGAGGAATTACAGGTGGGAGGAGCTACAGGAGAGCAGTTACAGGAGGGAGGAGCTACAGGAGGGAGGAGGGGGATTTGTTTGTTGTGTATTTTCAAATTCTTGCTCATTTCTCCAAAGTTGCCACCAGCTTTAACATGAGAGCCAAAACCAGAAAGACACTTTACAACAAAATCCTGTTAGAGGTTCAGCTGCCACATCCTGTCAGCCAGCTGTCAATCAAACGTTTAGAGAAATATAAAGAGAGAGAGACAGATATGAGGGGCGAGCGAGCCAACCAGACGAAGAGCAGCACTCCCAGGCTCCACGCGTCGACGGCAATGCCGTAACCCGTGGTGACGGCGTGTGTGAAAACCTCCGGGGCAAGGTACGACGGCGTGCCGCACAGCGTCCGCATCAGGGCCGCTTCCTCCAGCATCCGAGACTGGTTAAAGTCTGTCACCTGACACACACACACACACACACAGAGACACACACACACACACACACACACACACACACACAGGCACACAGTCACCTGCCTTCATCAGAACCATGTGGTGATGATGTGATGAAGGTGATGATGATGATGATGTGATGAAGGTGATGATGATGATGTGATGATGATGATGTGATGATGGTGTACCTTGATCAGAGACACGTCTTCCTGAGACGCCAGCAGAACGTTCTCCGGTTTCAAATCCCTGTGGATGATTCCATTCCTGTGGAGGTACTACACACACACACACACACACAGTGACTCTCCTCCTCTGACTGTAGAATCAGCTTCAGTTCCTCCATGACATCACCATGGTAACTGTTATGATAGGCATTCCAGCCTTGTCTAGGTGTGTGTAGGGTTTAAGAGGCGGGGGGGGGGGGGGGGGGGGGCAAGTTTGGTTGGAAATCGACACGGAGAGAGAAGACCGACTGGAATCTGGAGACGAAATCGAATCTTCACCATCTACATCTCCTCCACCTCCTCCACCAAATACCTGAACTACCGACAAACGAACGGGCCGGTCCAGCCAAGACTACAAGGCTGCGCCAGGCGAGCGGACCGAGTGACCGGGGCGCCGATAACCGAGTCAAGACCTGTGGTGTCCGTGAGTTGAGTTTGTACTGTACTATTGTACTGAATTGTGTTGTTGTGGTTTTGGTTGCGAGTGGTTCGCGAAGTCGTGGAGTTCGATGTTTTGTACCGAAGCTATTGGCAGTATTGCGGTTCCATTCAGTGGTTTGTTTGTTTGCTACTGTGCTTCATTGAGCTGCGAGACTTGATTGTGCTGGAGCAATTTAAGCAAATTCTGCCAAAGGTCATCCAGACATACTTGAATGACCTGGAAGTGAAGAGTGTACTGAAGGCAGCCGGAGCAGCAGATAATTATGTCCTTATTCATAAAGCCTCATGGTGCGATAAACCTAGTGTTCACATTAAAAGGCCAGGGGATGCCGAGAAGTATAACAGAGAGAAGAGTAGCAGTGGCTGGCGTCCGCCCGTGAACCCCAGTGTTGGTGGGTGGCCCCATAAACCGTCTCACTCCCAACGGGAAATTATCTGCCATTACTGTCACAGGTCTGGCCATATTCAGTCTCTCTGCCCAGCCGGACAGAAGAGAGAGACCTCTAAAGCTGAAGCCATTCGGGCTGTAGCATGTAATCTAATGGCTGAGGGATTTTATTTAAAAGATGGAGTGTGGTCGAGCTGATAGTGCTATCATGAGGAGGTGCTGTGGTTAGCACATGAGACGCTGCCAGCTGGGCATCAGGAGGACCCAGGCCAGAGTCATGAAGCACTTCTACTGGCCTAAACTTCATCGTGACGTGGTAGCAGTTTGTCGCTCTTGTCACTCTTGCCAGTTAGTGGGAAAACCAAATCAAAAAGGTCCCTGTGGCCCCTCTGACTCCTGTGCCTATGGTGGAAGAACCATTTTCCAAGGTGGTCATAGACTGTTGGTCCTTTGCCCAAAACTAAGAAAGGCAAAGAATATTTGTTGACTATCATGGATGTCACCACCCGTTTCCCTGAAGCTATTAAACCTAGAACCATCATAGAAGCTCTCGTTAGCTTCTTTTCCGGTTTGGGTTGCCAACACAGGTGCAGCATGACCAGGGAACAAACTTTGTGTCAGGAGTATTTCAGGAGGTTATGTGTGAGCTTGGTATTACACAAATGGTCTCGTCCGCATACCATCCCCAGTCCCAAGGCGCCCTTGAAAGAGCACATTAGATGCAAGGAGATCAGGTCCTTGCTCTGGTGCCGCAACAAGGTGCTGGTTTGAGTGCATCATTTCGGGGTCCCAGTGGGGGACAGAAACTATGCAATCAGTACTCCTGAGGGCAGAGGAAAGTCCAGATTGTGCCATGTGAATTTGTTAAAGCAGTACCAGGGACGCTCACCAGGGCCGCCTACTGCCTGTGCAGCTATGGGGTAGGTTGAGGGTGATGTCAGTGGGGAAGTGGAGACAGTTGGGGCTCGCTTGAGGAACAGCTTGCACATTTGCCTTCAGAGTGGCAAGTGGAGTTGATGGCTTTGATAGCTGAGTTTCCTCCACTTTTCCAGGATATACCAGGGCATACGTCCCTAGCTATCCACGAGGTGGATGTAGGTAACTCACCCCCAATCAAACAACATCCATACAGGCTAGCACCCTCTAAGTTGCAGATATTGAGGGAGGAGGTGTCTTATATGTTGGACATTGGGGCGATAGAGCCTGGGCAGAGTGAGTGGAGCTCTCCCGTAGAGCTGGTGCCGAAACCAGATAAAACCTCAAGACCCTGTATTGACTACCGGAAGGTAAATCAGGCGACCAAGGCTGACACTTTACCAATTCCGAGGTTGGAAGACTGCATAGACAGGACTGGGAGGGCTGAAGTTGTATCTAAGCTAGATTTACTGAAAGGATATTGGCAGGTGCCTCCGGCCAAGGAGATTTCCGCCTTTGTTTCACCTGATGCCCTGTATGTATGTAATGTCCTCCCATTTGGCATAAAAAATGCTCCCGCTACATTTGACCACGGTTGATGTAAACCATCACAAATGGGATGAGCTCAGTGGCTACGTACATTGATGATGTCGTTGTGTACAGTAGCCCCCAGAGCACCTTGTGCATTTGCGCCAATTCTTTGAGAGGTTGCAAGATGCAGGTCTTGTTGTAAACTTACCCAAGTGTGAGTTTGGTAAAGGGCAGGTCACCTATCTGGGTCACCAGGTGGGTGTTGCCCTGTCGTGCCAAAGTGGAAGCTATCCTTAACCTTCCCACACCAGAGAGTTGTAGGGAGGTTATGAGAGTGTTAGGCATGTGCAGATTCTATAGGAGATTTGTGCCTAATTTTGCCACTGTGACCTTTGACTAATCTCCTAAAGAAAGGTACCAAGTTTATGTGGACGGAAGCCTGCGAGCGTGCCTTTGGCGGAGTGACGGCGATATTGGCATGTTCACCAGTGTTGCTAGCTCCCAATTTTGAGGTACCTTTCAAGCTAGCAGTTGATGCCTGCGATGTAGGAGTGGGGGCAGTACTCTTGCAAGCAGATGCAGCCGGGTTAGAGAGACCGGTAGCCTATTTCTCCAAGATGCTCAACATACATCAGAGAGCTTATTCAATTATGGAAAGGGAAGCTTTAGATCTTGTACTGGCCTTCAAGCATTTTGAAGTGTATGTGTCTCACTCAGGTCGTGAGGTGATGGTGTACACGGATCATAATCCGCTGACCTTGCTGGCCAAATTCAAAACAGAAAGCCAGAGAGTGTTCAGGTAGCTGTTGGCTTTACAGTCATACAGTCTGGCTGTGCAGCATGTGGCTGGCAGAGAGAACATTTTGACTGATACGCTGTCTCTTATGCCACAGGATGAGGCTACTTGAGGGGCATTCTGGTCAGCTAGTGGATCAGCAGTGCACACTGCACTGCTTCCACTAAATACCTGAACTACCTACAAACAAAATTGCTGGCCCAGCCAAGACTACAAGGCTGCGCCTGGCAAGCGGACCGAGTGAGTGGGTCGCCGGTAACCGAGTCGAGACCTGCAGTGTCGGTGAGTCGAGCTAACCCCCCCCCAGAAGGTAGGCACAGCACACACACACACACACACACACACAGGGCGAGGCAGACACACCCTTACAGGTTAACTGCCACACGCAGGGGAAGACTCAGGTTACAGGCTCGTTTGACTGGAGGAAGGCATTTAAACAGCTAACTTCTAGCAAGCTCCGTAACAGTAACAGACAACAGAATCAGCAGTAGCAACAGAGCCAACATGGCGGCCGGCGGCTCTGGCTCCACCTACCTCCACCGCTCTCAGCATCTGATAAAAATAGAGTTTGGCCACCGACTCTTTCAACTGCTGCTGAGACTTCACTCTGTGGAACAATTCACCTCCCTCCATCCTGAGAGAGAGAGAGAGAGAGAGAGAGAGAGAGAGAGAGAGAGAGAGAGAGAGAGAGAGAGAGAGAGAGAGAGAGAGAGACTTTTACTTTGAAATGATTTGATTTGTTTATCGGTTATTTCAGATCTTGTTGATTCTGTCTGTTGTCAAATCAAATAACTGACTGATGATGAGATTTTCAGACTAAATCAGACAGTTGAACTCACAGCTCCAGAATGATGTAGTAACAATTTTCTGTCTGGTAGAAATCCTCTGTTTTAATGAGACAAGGCTGTGGAGAGGAGAGGAGGAGAGAGGAGGGGAGAGGAGAGGAGGAGAGGAGAGGAGGAAAAGGAGAAGAGGAGAGGAGGAGGAGAGAGAGGAGAAGAGGAGAGTAGAGGAGGAGAGGGGAGAGGAAAACAGATTACTTGTTAAAACTTGTCCTCCATATTAAATCTGTATTCTGTCTCTGTCTGAAACTCACATGGTCGATTTTCCTCAGGATCTCGATCTCTGTCTCTGCGTTACGAGTCGCCGTCTGTCATTGGGCAAAACACATCACATGATCACCATCCCTGGCCTGGAGGACAGTGAATGCAGCATAATGGAAGTTTTGGGCGTCGGTCATTAGTTTTGGTATCATGGCACATGAGTCACATAACCGGGGAGGAGAGAACTAAACTCGACCTCTCGACCAATCAGAGAGCGGGACAGGATGACTGACAGCTGACTCACCCCCTCTGACTGGAAGTTCTTCTTGTTGATGATTTTTACGGCGAATTTCTTACAGGTCGACCTCTCGAATGCCAGCTTGACCTCCCCACACACACCGCTGAACACACACACACACACACACACACACACACACACACACAGCAGTAAACACCAGGTCGGTCTGTAGTATTATAACAGTATTGTTTCCTGTCAGCTGTGTAGCATTATTTATATGTAGTAGCTGTAGTACTGTAATACCACATGTAACCTGGCTGTGTAGTGTCTGTAGTACTAGTGTTACTACTGGTCTAATAACTACAGTATTATAATTCTCCTTGTTTTCTCATTTTAGGCTTTCAGAGTCTATCAGGATAAATTTTCCTCCTGTTGTGAAACTGAAAGGGATTTCTGGATCCAGTTCATCAATCGTTCTGGTCTTCAACTTGATGAAATCATGTAAATCACATATGATGAAGTTATTACATATTTTAACATATTTTACAGAATTATTAAAAACTATTCAGCTAACAGTCATGGTGTGGATGTTGAAATGCTGAATGCTGAGCTCAGTCTGTAGAGATTTTCAGCTCAACTGATAAAGAAAAGCAGAACAGAGGAACCTGAACCACAAACATCACTATCAGTGTTGGACAGTTGTTAGACTGAAAGGGGGCGGAGCCACAACCCCTTATATGGGACAAAAAACACTTGAGGAGAATGTATCCTGAATGTGTACAGCCTGCAGGAGCAGCAGCGTTAACAGTAATAATAACAGCAGCAGCAGTATTGATATTCAGTCTTACGTGCCGATCTTCCGTGTCACCACATATTTCTCCTGGAACTCTTTAGGGAAGCTGTTCTGATCATCAGCCATCAGGTCCATGAACACAAACACTGCAGACAGACAGGCAGTCAGACGGTGTATTGGGTTTGATAAATGTGTATGTAAATTAGATGTGATGCCACATTCGACTGAACTCAGATCATATTTAGTACCATGTTAGTATCATGTCAGTACTGTGTTAGTATAATGTTAGTACCGTGTTAGCACTGTGTTAGTACATTTTAGTGTGACACACTAAATGTATAGTCACATTTTTTATTGTATAGGCCTACATTAATGTAATTTATATCTGGTTTCCAATACTAGTGCAGTGCCCGTTCACCCCGCTGCTGCACAGAGCGCTGTTCGCCCCGCCCCGCTGCTGCACAGAGCGCTGTTCGCTTGTTTATTCAAAGTTTATTAATATTGAACATGTCACGTGTCCAAATTGCACCAAATCCGACACTGCACGTCCTTGGGTCCCCAGCAATACACCCGCCAAGTGTGAAGTAGATCGGACGAACAGTTCTCGAGATATGCGAAGGACACACTCACACACACACTCACACACTCACTCACTCTCTCACAGACAGAGATTCCTCGCTTCATAGTTAGATGATGGCTTAAAAATGTATGCAGTTCTAGTTTACACCACATGGAGGAGCTGTAGATTCTGTCCTTCCTACAGCGCAATGTAGGTTTTGGAAGCTGCCGTCACCTCAGAGTTGACAAGGGCAGCACTGAAGAACTACACTTATCTCTCTTGTCTTCATTTTCCCCCTGTTTTCCTGTAAAATACAGGTTAACAACAACTATCATCTGTTCATGGGATCCCAACCCCTTGGGACCGGTAACATTAGCACTGTGTTAGTACCATGTTAGCACTGTGTTAGTACATGTTAGCACTGTGTTAGTACCGTGTTAGCACTGTGTTAGTACATGTTAGCACTGTGTTAGTACATGTTAGCACTGTGTTAGTACCGTGTTAGCACTGTGTTAGTACCGTGTTAGCACTGTGTTAGTTCGTATCATGTTAGCAATGTGTTAGGACTGGGTCAGTACCATGTTAGCACTGTGTTAGTATCATGTTAGCACTGTGTCAGTACCATGTTAGCACTGTGTTAGTATCATGTTAGCACTGTGTCAGTACCATGTTTGCACTGTTAGTATCAGGTTAGCATTGTGTTAGCACTGTGTCAGTACCATGTTAGCACTGTGTCAGTACCATGTTAGCACTGAGTTAGTACTGTGTTAGTACCATGTTAACATTGTGTTAGTACCATGTTAGCACTGTGTTAGTACCATGTTAGTACTGTGTTAGTACCATGGTAGTATCACGTTAGTACTGTGTTAGTACTTTGTTAGTACCATGTTAGTTCCATGGTAGTATCATGTCAGTACTGTGTAGTACTCTGACCTCGGTTGCGTTCCTCAGCCAGAGCCAGCACTGCATTGTTGACCAGCGGAAGCGTCTTCCCTTTTCCAATCAGCATCCCATCAACAAACGTCCCGTTGTTACTGTAGTCCTCCACATACACTATGGTACCCTCCTGGGGCGAGAGAGAGAGAGAGAGAGTGTTTCAGACATGAAAATCTGGAGGACAAAACATCGTTTCATTTTGACTGACATCATTTTTCATGAATCCCAGCCTTTTCTTGAATTTGGTTTTAAGAACAAATTGTGCATGAGAATGTGTCCAGAAACAAAATACTCAGGATATGTATTGAGTATATGTATTGTATTAAAAGAAGTGTAAGGTCTCTTAGAGACCTTACAGAGAGAGAGAGATGATGTAGTATGGTGTAGTATGGTGTATTAGTAATGTATGTATATGATGGTATGTGAAACCCTTTGAGACAAGCCAGTTAATCAGTAAGTCAGTCAGTCAGCAAACCAGTCAGTCAGTAACCAAGCAGTCAGTAACCAGTCAGTCAGTCAGTAACCAAGCAGTCAGTAACCAGTCAGTCAGTCAGTCAGTCAGTCAGTCAGTAACCAGTCAGTCAGTAATCAGTCAGTCAGTCAGTAACCAGTCAGTCAGTAATCAGTCAGTCAGTCAGTAACTAGTCAGTCAGTAACCAGTCAGTCAGTCAGTAACCAGTCAGTCAGTAATCAGTCAGTCAGTCAGTAACCAGTCAGTCAGTAATCAGTCAGTCAGTCAGTAACTAGTCAGTCAGTAAACCAGTCAGTCAGTACTAGTCTTACTCTGTAAATCCTGAAGTGTTTCTTGCTGTAGATTTTGATTCGTTTAGAGGCTGTGAGGGCGGGGTCATCAAACACATACTGACAGCTGGAGTCCCGCCCAAACACATACTCCTCCTCTATACAGTCTGTAAACAAACAAACAAACAATAAACAAACAAACAAACAAACAAACAGGTAGGCTACTCCTTCTCTACACAGTCTGGAAACAAACAAATAAACAATAAACTAGTGACAGGTTTTAGGACACTAGTTCTAACATTAGTCCTAATGCTAGTCCTTATGCTAGTCCTAACATAAATCCTAACACTAGTCTTTATGCTAGTCCCAACGCTAGTCCTAATGCTAGTCCTAACACTAGTCCTTATGCTAGTCCTAACGCTAGTCCTAATGCTAGTCCTAACACTAGTCCTAACTCTAGTCCTTATGCTATTCCTTACGCTAGTCTTATAGCCAGTCCTAACACTAGTCCTAACATTGCTCCTAACATTAGTCCTAATGCTAATCTTTATGCTAGTCCTATAGCTAGTCCTAACTAGTGTTAGGACAAGTGTTGGGACTAGCATAAGGACTAGAGTTAGTACTAGTGTTAGGACTAGCGTTAGGACTAGTGTCTAGTCTGTGTACTGACTGTGCACTCTGAAGCTCCTCTCCATGGGCAGCAGGCGGCCCCATGGTTGGGGTTCAGGCTCTTCTGGGACAGACGACAGCGGGACGGGGATTGTGTCGACGCTGCTCAGCGTCCCGGAGCCGCTGGACGACTGGCTGGCCGAGGTCGGCCCGCTGGACGAGCTGGAGCCGGCCTGGGACTGGGACTGGACTTGGGACGGGGACTGGGTGGACTGGGTGGATTGGGACTGGACCTGGGATGGGGACTGGGTGGACTGGGAGGCAGACTGGGGAGACTGGGGCCGGTCCCCCTCATTTGGAATCTCTTCAGACATTCTCCAGCTGGAGGGATTAGACACATTAGACTAGACTAGATTAGATTATATTAGATGTAACTTTGTTGATGTTGTGGGCAAGCTGGGTGTTCAGCAGCAGAGTAACAGGATACAGCAAAGAAAAATAGAAAATAAATAAGAATAGAGCAGATCAAAGAACAGTAACAACACTAGAATGTGTTAAACACATTTGATTAAAAGTATGAAAATATGAATTACAGCATGTATGCAGGATAACAACAGTGCAACATACTGAGACACAGAAAATGAATTAAAAATATGTACAATATGAAAAATATGTAATTTACTATGAAAATATTTAATATGAAAATAGATGAGAAAAACATCTTTATATGCAGCATATAACAAAGAAGAAAATAATAAGAATATGCAGATAACTGAATTTACAGCATAATGGTGAAACAATGCAAACAGCTTGATTTCACTGCTTCTATCACTCTGACGCTGTTCTACTGTTTCTACTGAAGATCTGACAGAGAAACTGTTCATCAGTCAGACAGGAGCAGCAGAGCTGGAACAAACTGATCAACCAGCTGAGCTATGAGTCATAACAAAGCTCCCAGTTTCACCAGGGATCAATAAACTATCCACCTGTCCGTCCGTCCGTCCGTCTGTCTGTCTGTACAGTGGGAGCTGCAGCCTCCACCAGACAAACTCCACTACAGAAGCAGGCGGTTTGATGCGGCTCTGCTCACCGGCCTGCTGGTTCAGAACTTAAAACCTCTAATGCATCACTAGGAGCCGCTCTTCAGTCCGGCAGACAGGCGACACACAAAGCGTCACTTTATTTCAATTAGTTGTCAACTTTTACAACTGGTTCGCCTGTTGCCGCGCTCCTCTTCCCCCAGAGAACAGCGACACCCCGCAGCCGGGAGCCGGTCTGGCTCTGACAGCAGATATTTTACTGAAATAAAGTTCTGCTTGGTGGATCATTTATATGCCGAATATCCCAAAAGACCGAATGATTGATAACCGGTCTGACGTCATGTCCTAACACGTATGTAACTGTAACATGTAAAGGCAACATACAACTCCTCGAGACGTTTTTTCTCCATAAGAGAACAACATGGAGCTGCAGCAGCCAGAACAGAAACAGAACCAAAACAAGAACAGAAACAGAACCAAAACAAGAACAGAACCAGAACCAGAACCAAAACCAAAACAAGTACAGAACCAGAACAGAACAAGAACCAGAACCAGAACAGAACCAGCCAGTCCAGCAGAGACTGACCTTGTCGCTGCAGTACAGCGCGGGCTCACTAGCCCCGCCCACCATCTGTAAATCCCAGCTGGATCAGGAAATGCTCATCCATGAATAAAATGCACAGAGTAAATAAACAGAACATCTGTTTTACATTACACCCCTCCGCCCTCCGCCCTCCGCCCTCCTCCTCCAGACCAGTACCGGAGCTGCATCACTCTGCCCATCGAGCTTATTCACCTGCAGCCGGCCAGACTAATGCAGACTGAGCCGTGCTAACGGTCTTACTCGGACCGACCTGGTCTGACCCGGACTCACCCGCTCGGTGGAGCCGCTCCTGTCAGATTCTCCGCCGCTTCTCTTCTCTAAACTTGGCCGCTGATCTCGGACACGTGTGGATTTTACCGGGATCAGAAAATGCACTTTATTTTTCCTCTTACGTCGCAGCCACGTTCCAGCCAATGAGAAGTGAGCGATCGATCACGTGCGGCCCCAGCAGTCAGGGTGGTATTCCAGAAAGCGGGTTTAGTGAAAACTCTGAGGGGCGAATTCACAAAAGGATTGCGCGGCTTTTGCTGACGCTAAACCTGTGCAAATAAGACAAAAATAAACCGTCTAATTCACAAAGCACTCGCAAAGGGTGAAATGCCCCGCTAACTGCGCTGCCACGCAAATAGCGTCTCGGTGCTCCTGTGCTATTTGCACGTATTTAAATTAGGTAATATGCATACATTTGGCGCAAAATTGGCCCCTTTCTATGCAAATGAGCCTCACTGCAAAAATAGTCCAATTCACAAAGGTCGGCGCTAATTGCCACACGCAGTTAGAGTGAAATTTTTAGCGTCTTCAGAGAGTTGGTGGTAACTGAAGCGCATTTATAAGCGGTGTCACGCCTAGACTTTATCACTTGTTGATTTAACTGAGAATTGAATTGAATTTACCTTGCAAATGTCTCTGCAACAATTCCACCTTTGTGTGACCTAAAAAATAAGATTGTCTGTAAATACAGTCTGTAAATAATATTTTGACATTATTATTATTATTACTATAGAACTTTAACACAGATTGCTTCACAAACGAAAGCAAATAAATCAGTACAACCAAACAATCAATACAACTCAGTTTCTCACTCTGAAAATATTTTCACTTATCTCACTAGTCAGCACAGTGGGCCTTATTTTGGCCTAAAGATTCAGCACCATGGACAGCCCCGCTCAAACTCATTTACAGTATTACCTCCGCCAAGGAGGTTATGTTTTCAGTGCAGTTCGTTTGTGTGTGTGTTTGTCTGTCTGTCAGCAGGATTACGGAAAAACTACTGGCCCGATTTTCATGAAACTTCGTGGAAGGGTGTAGCATGGGCCAAGGAAGAACCCATTCAATTTTGGAGCGGATCCGTATATTGGTTGCGCTTTTACATTTGCATATCATAGAAGACTGGATTGGCCTTGGCGGAGGTCTGCGCTCGCCAGTGCCCTTCTAGTTTATTTTGGGATGCAGTGAGATGCAATGACAAACAAAGGATGCTGTGACAGGATGCAATTGTGTCATGAAAAATAAATGAATAAAGCTCCCCTACATTCTCCTTTGTTCTCCGCTTCAAATCATGCCATCTTCTTTTGCAGTCTGAAGGTGCGTTTGGAAACACCAACAGCACTGACAGACTGGGATATTAAATCCCAAATATGGTTTCTCGCAGTCCCGGTTAAATTTCTTGCCTGGAGTTTTGAGGAATGCCTCTGCACCTCATCCGTCAGGACTTGCAGCTGGCAGTCTGAAAATTTAAGTTTTCTCTTTCTCTCTGCCATTGTCCTGCCTACTGTGTTTTTGGCGCAAAGCCAACATTTATACTTTGCCATATTGATAATTGCAGTCAGACGCAAAACAGGGGCAAATTGCGATCAGACGCAAAACAGGGGCAAATTGCGCTCAGCTGCAACAGGTTATGGGCGTGTTTGCGCTGGCATATCATTAGCGCAATATCTTTTGTGAATCGGTCCTTGAGACGGAGCAAATAGCGGGTGCAAATGATGCGCAATTCATGGTGCTATTAGCGGCCGCAATCCATTCTTTGTGAATTCGCCCCTGAGTTTCCTATCTCGGGGTTAATCAGCTCAGAGTTCAGGGTTAGACTCAGAGTTTGTTGAACCTGCTTTCTGGAATGGACCCCTGGTGTGTTTCCGGGTTTGTTCCGTTAGCAGAGGAGAAAACACCTGAATGTTCCTGGGAGAACCGGAGAACTGGAGAACATGTGACGTTATGGATTATTAACCCGCAGCTCTGATAGTCATACTGTTAGCTCTGCGGCTAATGCTAACTGCTGCTGGAGGGACTGAACCCCCAGATCATCTCTCTCTCTCTCACTCTCTCTCTCTCTCTCTCTCTCTCTGCAGCATCATGTCCAAACAGAAGAGTTCTGCTAAAACTCTCATCATCACAGACGGTGAGTCAGAATTTAAACTCAGTCTAACTCTAATACTCAGATCAGATCAGATCTCTACATGCTCTGGATGGTCAAACTGTCTGTTGGTTTGTAATAAAGTTTCTGCTGCAACTAACCTGAGCTGATCACACACAGAGAGGTGGAGGCTTGTTACTGTCAGTGACCTGTTGGTACCCTGGGGGTGGGGGGGACAGACATCCAGCTGATCTGGATCCAGGTCCACGATGATCCAGGAGGAGGAAGGAAGCAAGAGGGAGGAAGAGGAGGAGAGGAAGAGGAGGAGGGAGGAGGTGGAGGAGGAAGGAAGCTGGGGGGAGGAGGAGGAGGAGGAGGAGGAGACGAAGACAGCAGGCAGGAACACGATGAGTGAGCTGGAGCAGCTGGTTAACAGAGCGGCTGGTGGTGGGATGTGATTGGTGGACATGTAGAGCGGTGGTCATGTGACTGGTGTCCTGCCTGAAGCCATGCTGAGCTGCTGCTGCCTTCAGGTTCTGTCAGGCAGGCTGGGAGAGTGTGAGCAGCTGAGATGAGGCGTTCAGGAGCAGTGATGATGTCATTCTGCACTAGATGAGGCGTTCAGGAGCAGTGATGATGTCACTCTGCACTAGATGAGGCGTTCAGGAGCAGTGATGATGTCACTCTGTACTACATGTTGCCGTAGTAACTGAGTTGTTGTCTGTGTTTCTGTCCAGATGACGAGGCCGAGGCAGAAGAGCTGAACCCGTTCTCCTTCAGAGAGTTCCTCCGCTGGAAGAACCCGGATCCACACCAGGACCAGAACCAGGTCCTGGACCCAGACCTGGATCCAGACCTGGACCCAGACCAGGACCCAGAGCAGACAGACAGGAAGGTGAAGAGAGATGGGTTCAGCTCACACAAGTTCAATTAGAGTGAAAATCAATAGAAAGAGACAAACTGGAATATCAAGGAATGTAGATAATAATAATATTTAATGCTGCCTGTCTGTCTCTTTGTCTCTCTACCTGTCTGTCTCTCTACCTGTCTCTCTACCTGTCTGTCTCTCTGCCTGTCTGTCTCTCTGCCTGTCTGTCTCTCTACCTGTCTCTCTCTCTACCTGTCTCTCTCTCTGTCTCTCTACCTGTCTCTCTCTCTGTCTCTCTACCTGTCTGTCTCTCTGTCTCTCTACCTGTCTGTCTCTCTACCTGTCTGTCTGCAGCCCAGCAGCAGTCAGAGGTTGTTTGACCTCGACCCCAGCAGGAGTCTGACCTTTGACCCTGAGGTCAGGAGCTGTTTCTTTGCTGACCCCTCCCTCAGCAGGCTGACACCGCAGGTGGAGTGACATCATCACTGACATCATCATGACATCATCTACTACCAGCTTTGCTCAGGCAGCAGCCAGACAGACATTATGGTCCAATCCCAAACCGCCCCTCCCACCACACTTCACCACTGAGTGTGTCTCCACATCAAGCTGCACTGGCAGCTGTGGAGGCCTTCTGATGAAGGGGGGGTAGAAATAAATGGACAAACTGTGGGACACCCTCGCCACTCTACCGGAAGAATTGGAAGCAGTCGTCACCATGGCAACCGATAGACGGCGTGCTCGCGCGGCTGTTTTGCCGTTGCAAATTTTACGAGAAGCAACGATAACAGGGGGGCGGGGCTGTTTGGGACTGGGCCTGTGTGTTGATCAGTGTCTCTGAGGCAGGCCGCCTGCTCCATGTTCATTCTGCTTGCTGCTGCTGTTCTAAACCCTGCCTCCTCTTTATTGTGATTGGTCGGTCCAGGTCAT
>NC_136014.1:2707500-2787500 GCF_048128805.1 Centroberyx gerrardi
TTATTCGGTGTGTATGTCAGGTGGGATGGGACACACTGGACTTTAACATCACTGTTACAGTAAGTCTAGTTGTTATTGGTGTGAACATCAGTCAGCTGGATCACCAGGACTTTTTAGTCTGAACCATCCATGAACCCATTTGGCAATGATTTGAGATCGGGCAGAGTCTGCGGTAGTCCAGGGTAGTTCAGGGTAGTCCAGGGTAGTTCAGAGTAGTCCAGGGTAGTCCAGGGTAGTTCAGGGTAGTCCAGGGTAGTCCAGGGTAGTTCAGGGTATTTCAGGGTATTTCAGGGAAGAAACCTGAATGTCTTCTCAATGGTTTTTTCTGTGCAAATCGCAGCACAAGCCACAATTGCTGCAAGCTGTATGTGCTGCATGTTTGATTTGGTATCAAAATATCACAAAATCACATTCTCCTGAGAGAGTTGCGTCCGCTTGTTCTCATTCTTTGGTTTACAGTCTATGGTCTTTAGATCTGTGCTCCTCAAAGACAGCTGTATGCAAGGGCGTAGGTTTGATTTTGACATTGGTAGGGACACAAATGGGGGAGGTCCGGAGGGGATGTAACCCCCACTGGAAGCTGAGGCATTTTACATTTATGATAGACTTCTGACCGCCATTTCATATCATCTAGATCAGTGATTCTCAACCTTTTTCATATCGAGGACCCCTAGTTTAGTCCACATTAGAGCCATGGACCCCCATTTGATGAGATTTTGTCTCTCGGACCCAATACTAATATTGAGAATATATTAATATTAATATTGAGAATACTTTTATTGTTAGATATGATTTTGATCCAGAATCCCATGACTGTCTGTATTGTAGGTAGAGAGATAACAGTGAAACTAAGATCAAAACAGTCATTCTTCTACATTCTGTAATTGTGTTAACTATTTGTAAATTAAATAATGCTGAAGTTTAACAATTCATCAATTTGCTGGGGACCCCCTGGAACCCCCTCAAGGACCGCTGGTGGTCCCCGGACCCCACGTTGAGAACCACTGATCTAGATAGTTATGGTAGCCAATACACTCATTAACAGACACACAGACACAGGGGTGTAGCACATTAATGAATCCTTTACTCAAATTTGCCAGCTGAATGGGACTTTGAAGAGCACATTTTGTTTTAAGGCAGGTACTGTAGTACTGTTGCCTATTCAAACCAACGATCTGTATTTACATTTAAAATAATAATAATAATAATAATAATAATAATGATAAGATATTGTAAACTATATCCAAACCCTACATACAAACAGCTGAGTCAAACACATGCCTACGCCTTTCATTAACAGAGATGAACTGTTGGCATATTTGTTTTACATCAGTGTTGTCCAGTGTGGCACACAGCAGCATTGTTCAGTCTCACTTGTGACATGTAGGCTACTTACGGTCGTCACCCGTCACAGACGCACGCGACACGGTACTTAAATAAACTAACTTTAATGGCGAAACACAACTGTTACTAATATAAAATAGGATGGAGTCTTCACTCGCATGCTCGCCGGTAGGCGGAGCTTTGGCTCTTCTTGCCCACAGCATTTCATACGTTAGCAAGAAATGGCAAAGCCAATCAGCGATTTTTTTGGGGGGGGTTAGGGAGGCGGTGTCACGCCAATTTTTATCCGGGTGACGCAATAACATTCTAAAACAGCTGTTATACTAAAGTTTCGTTACAGCGTCCGTTGCTATGCCGACACGGGACACAAATGCACTACACCAATGCAGCGGGACTCGTAGTAGAGAACGCTATCTAGTCTCATTGACTAGACACTGACGGACAAAACAACGTTTATTGTCAATCAAAATAATTGCTAGGGACATTTCAGAGTCGCTTGATATTGGTAGGGACACGTCCCTACCGTCCCTACCCAATTCTACGCCCTTGGCTGTATGTGTCACACAAGACTTAAAGGGGGGGTATCCTAGTAAGTGGCAATTCCTAGTATTTCTGGTTATTTTGGTACTTGGAGGTGTAAAGTAATCACAGTAAAAAACAGGAATCATGTTACTATGCCGTTTCCCCACAGTCGCCAACTATAAAACACGCCCCCTTGTACAAGCCAGTCAGATTTTGCTCCAGTTTCTACTTAGACACTGGACTGTCTAAAATCGACCAATCAGCTACTACTACTAACTACTCATTAACATATTCGCGCCCAAGCACCTGCAAACTTCGCCTTGTCTAGCTCCGACCGCGTCCGCCATTTCACCTCTGCGACTCTTAATGAGAAAGATGACAAGCAAATCAGGCAACGCCAACTGCTCTGTTTCTGGCTGCAAATCAGCCAACAAGTCCTTACATCGACTTCCCAAAGATATGGGACTTCGTTCTCAGTGGCTTCAGTTTATTTTTAGTAACTGCATTCCTCCGAAAGTCAGCCACCACTTGTTGGTGTGTTCTGCACACTTTTCAACGGAGTGCCTAATGAACGAGGCTGAATACATCGCCGGATTTGCAGGGAGACTTTTACTCAAACCAGGATCAGTACCAACCATCCGGGATCCATCTGCAAGTATTCATTGTGTAAGTAGCCTGTGTGGCGAGATAAATCTATTATTTTGTTAGTTATAGCCGCAGTTCAGCTGTAGTACTGAAATTAGCTTGGCTAGCCGGCGCTAGCTAGCGCTAGCTACCAGTAGCCTAGCCAAAGCATGCAACACACTGAATATATGTGTGTGAAACAAGTGCTCTAACCCGCAAATCTGTACAGAAAAAATGTGTCTTGCTACTAGTATGTGTGTGGTGTATTTACCATGCTGCTAAGTTGTCTCTTCCATGTCACATGCATTTCCTACCAATATGGTGCTTTACCACATACACAGCTCATCAGCTATGGCTGTCATTTGATTATAATCACCTGTTAATGTATTGCAATCGGCTGTTATTTTCCTACCAAGATGGCTGTGTGGTGATGTAACAGAATACTATGAATTAAATGCAACTTTCTTGATAAGTTGCCCATCAGTTGGCTAACATGTAACCACAAGTTGCATTTTCTTTGACAGTTAGGTTATCCAGTTAGGTATTGAGTTGCTGGACATGTCACTTAATTTGATCAGGTCACTGATTTATACTAAATTTCCTGATATCAATTCTATCTTCCTTAGGTTGCATCCTGTTTGCCAGTCCCTTCTAAAAAGGACGTAGGCTGCCAGACAGACTCCTGTAAGAGATCTGTTGGGACACAGCTTTCCAGGGGAACATTGCAAAGTCATATAAGAAGCCGAGGTTAGTTATGCTACATGTTAGCCACATGTAAAGGTTATTTCCAAATAATTTGCTTTGTGATATTGCAATAAAATACACAATTTATTCTTTTGTGAATATAAATTAGTTTTATGGGAAACTGTTGACATCACGTCTCATGACTTCCAATGTGTCATTGTGCATGTGCTTATGGATGTATACTCTTCAGTCATCAGTCAATATATTGTCTCCAAAATAGCTTCACAAGCAAGTGTTCCCACTGTAACTGTTGGAGTAGGCACCACTGGCTGCCTGGAGTCTGCATCACCACTGTTCTCACCCACACCTCTGAAGCCCATTCGTCCTGCCAAAAGGCCGCGCCTGGACTTTGATTTTGAAGGTAATTAAATGAACAAGGCAGGGTCAACAATTGCCTTGTACATAACTTCTTGCTTGGATCTGAAATGTGTTCTCTACATGGTGGGACTAGAATTGTGGTTGAAATGTTAGTCAATGATTCTAATGCAGAAAATCTGACATCAAATTGCAAAGAAACCCACGCCTCCAATGACTCATAATGTAACTAGTCTGCTACTATTCAGCAAGTTGGAATGGTTCAATAACATCTACCTTTGCTATTGATCTCTAAACTGCAATCATTAGTTCCCATTGTTAACCTTCCATATCAGAGGATGCCACTGGTCTCATCAATTTGTTTACATCCACCATTACAACTCTGCTTGTCTCCGTGTTATTTTCTGCTCCTAGAAGATCTTGAGGATGATGTCGAGTCCACTGAACCTGACGACTCAACATACAATCCGAGTGACTCTGCCACCATCTTGACTCAGTCAACAAACCCATCGTAAGTTATTTTCAAATGCTCCACACCTCATCAGAAATTGTTCCTTTAGTGCTGTATTGCTCCATTATCAGTGTCAGCTTGACACCCAAAAACACACACTGGCTTTCACAGTAAGATGCTGTCACAAGCTACTTAAATCTTATTTCTTCTGTGTACTTGGAGGCTAACAATAACAATATCTCTTATCTACAAAATCTGTTCTTTATATTTCTTTGTAAAGGCAAGACTCAAGGTCCATTTATGACATCCCGAAATATATTGTGTTCGAGGACTGTCTCCTTCAGCTGTTTGAGCTCTGTCCAGTATGCCAAAGGGTGTGTGACTTGCAAACAAGGAGGCGAGGGACATTTCTGGCTGTGGACCAGTTGTGCCCCCATTGCCAGTACAGCAGGAAGTGGACAAGTCAGCCCATAATTGGTAGTACTCCTGCGGGAAACCTCCAACTTTCAGCTGCTGTTTACTTCACTGGCTCATCATTCATTCAACTGGAGAAGGTATTTGGTTTGATTTGAATAGCCACCTATGCAGAATGTGAAGTTTGTGTGGTTTTGTGTCATAAATGCATCCAACTAAACCCTTGAACTCTGTTTCATTTTTTCCAAACCAGGTCATGGCTGCAATGCGTCTCAAGGCCTTTGAATACAACACATTTCGCAGGCATGCCAGGATGTACCTTGAGCCGGCAATTGTGCATAAATGGAGGCAAGAACAGGACGTCACCTTACAGCAGCTATGCCAACAGGAGAAAGTCATCATCGGAGGTGACATGCGGGCAGACTCCCCAGGTTAGTAATTTGGTAAACTCAATTGTGAAAGCAAGTTAGAATGGTGGGAGTGGGATGATCCAGTCTGTTAAAACACAGTCATATTCATCTATGTTTTTTTTTGCCAACCCTTCACATACTGGCAATCAGGGCTTAAAACTAACTTTTTTTCACGACCATCCCAAAACCGTCCCAGGACCTACTTTTAACACATTGACCATCTCAAAATACAGTATATATTATATTTTACATTATCCTTAAACATTGCATTATCATTATATCATATTATATTTATTAGAGCTGGCATAAAAATGTTGCGCAGCGTGTCACCTAGAGTTGTCACAGTGGTGCTATTTTTTTTTCACCAGTGGTGCTTCCCTCCACAACCCCGTTTATACCGCCTTTCCCCACTAGAGGGTGGTCTAACCGCTATCAAAGTCAGTCACGAAAACAAAAGTGAAACTTAAAATTCTACAATCTATTGATAATTAAGTTGTGAATTCAATTTCATGTCTGTGATATATGCCCAGATTTCTTTGGTGGTGTTGTACTGAACTCATGCTGGGAACTCTGTTTGTACCTTCTTAGGCCACTCCGCTAAGTACGGCTGTTATTCTGTTATGAATCTTGAGACACACAAAATCATTGATCTTCAGCTTGTGCAGGTTAGTAATCGGCGTGTGTGGACTAAAACCAGCGCACTGGTCTTATTGATGACCAAATTTTGATCAGTCAGACTAGTGCTTTGTTTCAAGAAGACATGTGGTAATGATTCTCCAACATGTTTTCACTTTTTGTTTTTGTGTTTCAAATAGAGCAACGAGGTCGGTGGGAGCTACCACATGGAGAAAGAAGGCCTGAAAAGAAGCCTTGCACTTCTGGAGGACCGGGGGGTGAAACTGGACAGCATTGTCACAGACCGGCACCCACAGATACAGAAGTTCCTGAGGGACAAGGACATCCAACATTTCTATGATGTCTGGCATCTGCAGAAAGGTAAAAATGAAAGGATAGGTTAACTTATTTTGCACCCAGACCCTGTATAAACTTTGTGTGGCATGACGTACAAGCCATAATTTCACCCATCACACAAGTATTGCTACATCCTCTCACCATGCTCCAACACACTCCAATGGGACAGTTGTTTTAGCCTTCAAAAATCATGCGTTTCCTTTTCGTAAATGGGAAGCTTGCAGTAGAGTCACAAACTGTACATCGTATCAAACAGAGTGTCATTGGTCCTGAGCAAATGAGTAATTCTGACAACTTCCACACAAGCGTATGAAAGTCAATATAACAATAGGATGTACAGTTTAAAACCAAAACGTGTCGAACCATCAGACTGTACTTTGAATTTAAATAAATTATATGTTTCATAAGTTTTGAAGGCTAAAATGATTGGTGAGAGAATGTAGCAGAACGGTAAGTTGCTCAATACTAAAGAGATGAGATGATTATGTCCTGTACTAGTCTGCATCATGCCAGACCCTTTAAATAGGGTTGAGGTTCCAAAAAAGTAAACCAACCCTTTAATCGTGGTTGTTGGCATCATGATCTACTTAATGAAATCCTTTTCATACTACATAAGAGGATGATTAGGATTGGTTCATACTTGTTATCAATAGTGCAAAAAGGGACATTCTTCAATCAATTGCATCTAGGTAAAAATTGCAGTAACTCTAAACATTAGTTGTTCATTATTTCTCTCAATTTTAAGGTGTGTCTAAGCAGGTGGACAAGGTGGCCAAGGAAAAGGACTGTGAAATTATCCAGAGGTGGCACCCAAGCCTGAAAAATCACCTGTACTGGACAGCATCATCTTCCAAGACAGGACCAGAGAGGGTAGCTAAGTGGATGTCAGTGATCAACCATGTCCAAGACATTCACACACATGAAGACCCACTCTTCCCCAAGTGTCAGCATCCTGACCGCATTTCAAGGGACCGGAGCAAGTGGATAAAACCAGGTACTGACATGGCTAGCACCCACCCACTGTTTACAGGTTTTGAAATTGTATGAACGATTAATTTTGTTTAACACTTTTCATACCATAAAATAACAGGGGGATGGGGGCGGTTTTCAGGCTGTACCTGTCTACGATGCATTACAATGAGAATGCAGACCGCCTCCAGGCCACATCCTCCACTGGTGCACCAGCCATTGAGATCACCTTTCCCAAGGCCAAGAAGGGGGGATACAGTGTCAAACCCGTCAAAACAGAGCCAACATTCCGTAAGTTACAAACGCAGATTTATTAGTAATCTGAATATAAATTTGAAATGCAAAACATACATGCAGCACAATGGCAATAAAAAACAAAATGAACATTTGTACTACTGTGGCATTTTAGACTATATAGACGAACTACTGGAGCTGCTCTTTGAGAGCGTTTTCCCGGACCCTGCACCCTATGTGGAAGAGGTCCTCAAAATCCCCATCCCTGATGACCTGTGCGCCCAGTTCCAGCGACCAACCAAAGAGGAGGCCCTCGCCGGATTTGTGTCCCGCTTCAGTCGAGGGGGGGTCTGAAGCCAGTGTAGGCACCCTCCACATCTGGGTACTCCTGGCGGATGCGGAGGACGACACAGGAGGGTATAACGACCCTGATCCTCCGGCCCAGCAAGCCCCAACACCAGCTCACAAAACTCCTGTAAGCCAGGAACCTGTAACGGCTGCAGATGGGACACAGACACAAATTTACACACACAATTTACAGCTTTGTTGTTTGTGGTTAGAGGCATGCAGAGATGAACAAACACCTTTTTAATGTGATTTTGCATACATGAACATATACCATGATATATAAATATCTGAAAAAGTCCTTTATGATTTATTGTTGTTGATTTCTTCCATTTAAAACATATTAAAGTAGCAACCCCACTAACCCCCTTTTCCAACCACTACTAATCCTCAGTTTTCCAACATGTCTAAGATTTGAGATGTATTGTTATGTTTGTTAGTTTTAACCAATAATATGATCCAAGCAGATTCAATTTGGAAACGCTTATTCTATATATATATATATATATACAATATTTACTTACTGTATAATACTTAAAAAATGTAGAATATTGATCACAATGCATTTGCAATCATTTCCAGAAGTATTCCTGACATAACCAATAGCATTCCAATAACTTACCAACCCATGATGAAATTAAGTTTGAGCATTATTGATATAGGATACTGTTGGAAATGATTACAAATTTATTGTGACCATATAATTAGATATAGTGTCCCCTTTGGGCCAATCGGTACCATTCTTTGTTTCCAAGTAGTGAATGACCAGGACTATCCATGTGCCAAATTTGAAAAAAATGTATCGGCCTGAATATAAAACAGTAATTCCTAGGAAAGTAATAGGTTACCACTGTGGTAACCTATTACTTTGGATCATATTAGTGGTCACAGAATGCAACTCTGTATTGAAGGAAGTGCATAGCATTCACACAGATCCACCATGATGCAGGCTTGATGTTGGTGTCACTACCAATAATTATCACTGGAAGGAAATGTGTACATATCTATTATTTTTTTTTTTTTATTGTTATACTGGCAGCAACTACTTGATTGTGTGCTCTGTCTCTTTTCAGTGAGTGCTTCCATATTGCACTCTAAATGCAGTCATTCCAGTTACCCAATTTCAAAATTAATCTTATCACTATTTTCATAGCCACTTGTAGATAACATTGACCATTAAACATAATAATTATTGCATTATTTAACCAAAAATAAGATGAAAATAAAATAATCCACCTTCCACAGCATCATTATTCCAATTCTAAAATCAAGTCTAGATTGATGGAACTATTGTGCAAGACTTTTTCTTTCCTATTAATTTCACCTCATTTTTGAAGAAATGGTTAGTTGGCAATAAAACTGCAAGAGGCGCATAATTATCTGTTAGCTAGAGAGGTATACTGTATTTCCTCTAATATTGGCCCAGGCCTTTATTTACCTCAACTGCAGAGGGTACCAGGCCTTTATTGGAAGCAGGCTTATATTAGAGACAGACCTTTATTTCTAATTCCCTCTGTTTGATAAGTACATTTGCTCATATTTTAGTATGAAGTTTGATTTTCTGTAGCCGTTTTTTTGTTATTGCAATGCATTACGATAATTACGGTAATCGACGACGGCATGCTCCAGAGACTTCCACCGGCCTGTGGCACTTGTACGTTACTACAAACTACAATTACAAACAGGCACCAGGAGTTTACCGGTATCCACCGTTGTTTGCATGTACGCTGAAGCTAACTGAAGCTAAAGTAGAATCTATACAATTATATCATATCGCCGTTTATTTCGATGCGCGAGCTCAGTCCACCTGACAGCCCTCTGTTCTGTCGGCGGCATGGAGGTTTCGGTGCGCCGAGGGCTTACTGCCGACGCTTCGAGTTTCCCGGGGACACGGTTCCGGCCAGTGCCGATAGCTGGGCGCAGATTTGTTCCCGGTGATCCGGCCGAGATTGCGGCGGGGTCCCCACGCCGATGGGTCACCGGGTGTCCCCGATAGGTACGGGCTGAGGCAGCGGCGGAGGGAGGAGACGGACACGGTCCAGCCATATACTAGGTTTTGACCTAGTCTTGTTTCCTTTGTTTTTTTCCCCGGCCTGTATTTGTTCGTGTCGGCCACGGCCCCGGCCATTATCGGAGACCCGGCTTTTAATTGACTACCGGCCACTATTAGAGGAAATACGTTATGTACAGAGGAGTATGAGACGGAGGGAGGCATGCAGCGATGGTGAAATACCAAAGACTATGACACAAGGGAGAGAAATGGTTTTATGTACAGCAAATCAAACATTACCCTTTTTACCACCTGCTAATTCTGCTTCCCTCTATGAGGATTGGCTGCAGGAGCAAGTGAAACATGTAAATAGACAAATAAGACATTTCATGATTGAGTAATTTGTATGGTTGGCAGTGTTTCAAGCCTTTTGTTACCTATCTTGATACTGTATGTTTTTGTTGATCATAAAAAAAAACACTGCATTTATGGCAGCCTGATTTGTTTATTCAACTGCACAAATTTCACACATTACAAGTCACTGCGTTAGCTGTTAAAAAATTGGACTTACTTTTCCATTCTCCCGAGATGCAAGGGACCATAGTCTGCTCTATAAATATTTAGGGCATTCTGCAGAGAATAGGGATTAAGGCAGACAGGATGAAGGCCAGGGTGGTCCACCATACAGGTTGGTGGCTCAGGGAGCTGGTTACACCTCCTCATGACCTATTGGATGCAGAAGGTAGGATTACATAAAGGATAAAACAATCATATTTTTGTCTGAAAAATAAGCATGATTTATGTGGAATGCAAAAAGTGAACGTTTACTAATGCTACACGTAAGCACACAAATGAACAAAAGTGCATAAGTGAGCACTAATGCGCTTATGTAGCATTAATAAACTTACGGTTTTGTATTCAAGGTACTTGTTTATTTTTTAGTTATCTGGGAAGACCTTAACCTACTGTGTTTTTATGTGGATACCTGGACACATTTTTGTCTTGAAAGCTTGTTTAAACATTACATATCTATAGCTGATACTTCTCAACCTGCACAGCAACTGCACCTTTGGAATCTCTCTGCAGCAAACATTCTCTGCTTCTGTGGGCATCTTCTGGCAGTTGCCACAAGTACACCTGTCAGAATAGTGCACAGACTATTAAAATGTGATCAGTCTCCATCCACAACAGGGATTCCTTGTAAACTTGGATTGCTATAAGCAGGGTAAGGCCTAGGAGGTTGAGTAATAAGTGACAGGATTAAAGAAACTTGGTCCATAAAGCCGGTTCCAATGTATGTTGCCATAGCTACTTATGGATCTGCCAGCCACTATAGTCAGTAAATATAGATACAGCATTATTCATTCAAACAAATTGCTAACTTTAGATTGCCTATACCTTAGCATACATAACTATGTGGCTATGCTAATTCATATTAGCAAACAATTGGTAACTATGTATGCTAATTCACATTAGCCTCATCATAAAGCTAACGTACGAAGGCTCGACAGTTTACAGTTAACCAACATGGCATCAACTTACCACTCTGAAACATCCTGCTGTGACCTGTGCTGTTGAATTTGTTCCTCCAAAATGTCTTCATTCTCTGGATCAGATTCAGGCTCGAACATGTACGGTCTTGGAGCGGTAGCCATTGTGCTAATGTCTTCTTGTTTGTTATGCTCTCTCCAAAGGAGGAGGGGGCGGGCCTTCCAGAACACCCAGCCAATCAGAGCAGTAGCTCATTTGCATAAGAATCTTCTTGTGTAAAACGACCTATTCTCTTGTAGGTGGGAAACAAGCACTGGAAAGTGAATAGCTAAAGATATAGCTAAACGATTTTTACTGAAAAAAACTTAACAGATGTATTTTATAGACACCAGGTAATTATATAAAATTGCTGAAAAAGCAAACGATACCCCCCCTTTAAAATCTTCAAATTTCAGTTCTTAAATGTGCGCTGTTCAATCTTTTGTCGCTTATGATTGGAAAAATCTTTTGTCCCATGCTTAATGCATTGATTTTTCAGTCTTGATGTTGTTATCTTGGATAACTGCCCGCTCCTGTTTAGAAATAAAATTAACCTGAGTAGAGTCAAAACCAGGATCGGAACTCATGACTGTCTGCACCAGGGCTTCAAGAGACAGCAGCTTTTCTTATCTAAAAACATTTATCTATGAAATTAAACACTGCCAAAGTCTCTAAAATGAGAGCAATCAAGGCAGAATATTGCAGATAAATGTGTAAGGCTGTGTTCACATGCCATGTTTTTTTTCAAAATTGCCTCCGTCTTTTTACGTGAAAACAAATGCAGAATGGCTGCAAGACACACGACAGGCTGGCTCTGCGGCCGGCGGCTTTCTGGCAGTGGAGCGATTTCAAAAGATGAGAAAGCTTCAACTTTTCAGAAAAACACCAGGTGACGTGAACCTCTTTTTTTCTCAGCCAACCAATCACAGTGAAGGAGAGGCAGGTTTCCCACAACAAAGATGGAGAAACTGATCGTTGTAGTGGGTGAATATTCAGAGGGGAAGGGATCATAAAGAGGCAGTGTCATCAGACTGGATGTGTTGTGGATTATCTGCTAAGCCTCAACACTATTATCTGTTAGAAGTGCTAACCAGCTGTTGCTCCTCAGCTAACGTCAGATAACGCTTTTTATTTTCCTCACAAGAAGCTTTTTCCACAGATTCGCTGTGTGAATGCAGCCTCACTAATCTACAGCCCATATTGCATTACTGAAGTTACCTAAACTCAAAAGAAATATTTTGTTCTGTTTGCAAAGTTTACATTTCAATTGTTTGACAAATTTCCACTAAACTGGATTAAGTAACCTAATTCAAACTTGAATGGATTATCGTTCATGAAATTGAATTCAAATAGAACTAAATAAATGATTGAATAAATGTATGCAATTTGTGAAATTATATTGATGACATTGATGATACTGATGAGTGACGCTGGTCAATAAAATACAGGTTTGGGGCGTCCTGGAGGCGCAGTGGCTCGTACCGCGGGAACACGTCCTGGGTTTGAACCCGACCCAGAACCTTTGTCACATGTCACCGCCCCCCCCCCCCCCCCCTTAGTCTTTCCTCTCTCTCTCAACTTTCAACTGTCTAATGAAGGTAAAAATGGCCACAAAATAATAACATACAGATTAATCTTGACTGATTGGTTTATTGGCAAACAGATCAATAAAACTACAGTCTACAGGGCAAAAAAATACACTTCATCTTCTTTTATCATATTAGCATGTATGTTGTGTGTGTGTCAGTGTGTGTGTGTCAGAGTGTGTGTATGTGTGTGTGTGTCAGTGTGTGTCAGAGTGTGTGTGCATGTGTGTGTCAGTGTGTGTGTGTCTGTGTGTGTGTGTGTGTGTGTGTGTCAGAGTGTGTGTGTGTCTGTGTGTGTGTATGTGTGTGTGTGTGTGTCAGAGAGTGTGTGTGTGTGTCAGTGTGTTTGTGTCAGAGTGTCAGTGTGTGTGTGTCAGTGTGTGTGTGTCAGAGTGTGTATCTGCTGCTCCCAGTGTTTGTTCCAGCTCTGTAGTTCAGCGAGTTGTCTGCGTCTGCCAGCGTCCGAACGCAACAACTGTCCTAGAGCCGCTCGAACCGCTGACACACACACACACACACACACACACCACACACACACACATGTAAATAATGTAACTGCTAAACTGGGACACTTAAAATGTGTGTGTGTGTGTGTGTGTGTGTGTGTGTACCTTCAGAGCTGCGTCTCTCTGCTCGATAACAGCCAGATGTCCCAGGGTGCACTTGGCCGTAGTAATGGAGGCAGTCGTCGCCACGGTGACGGAGGATGCTGTGGCTGTCGGGGTGTCAGCAGGAGACAGGAAGGAAACACCCGGCCAGGTCCTGACACACACACACACACACACAGGAAGGTCAGTCTGACCTCTGACCTCTGACCTCCTGGACAGCAGCATGACCCCAGACGTCGGGGTCAGAGGTTACCTGCTGCCTCTGGACAGTTGTTGTTGTTGTTGTTGTCCTGTCTCCATGGTAACCACACCGTGTTCAGACTGGGGAGCTGCCTGGTCCGGTGCTGCCTCCGTTTCTATGGAAACACGATCAATAATATTATTAAAACTCTCCTGTGTTACTGGACCCAGAGAGGTCAGGGTCAAAGGTTAAAGGTCAAAGGTTAAAGGTCAAAGGGTACCTCCAGGTTGGTCAGGGTTAACGCGCTGAAGATTCTGACAATATATAAAAAAATTAGTTTTTCACTTTTTTCACCTATTTACAATTAATAAACATTTTATTTTCTTGGTTCCATCATAATTTTCCTCCAACTGGATTTCAGTGTTCCACTTGTTCAGACTGAAAGGTTTAATAAACATAAAGAAAGAGATTCACTTCAAATCAATTCAGCAGCAGGACTCGTTTTTTATATATTGTCAGAATCTGCTTTGTCAGCGTTCCTTTATGTACTAGAAGTGAGGAGAGAAATGGAGAGAGAACAAAACACAATTCTCCAGTCTCCTCTACCGGAGCAACAGATCACAGAATCACTGATTTTTATCATGGAGGAAGAGACACAACCCAAGACACTACCAGAGGTACACTGAGATTTAAAGGTTAAAGGTAAAAAGGTCAAAGGTTACCTCCAGGTGTCAGCAGGTTGTCCAGCTGGAACAGCAGGCTCTCTGTCAGAGAGGACAGTGATGTTACAAACTCCTCCCTTCTGACACGCACACAGTCCTGAGGAACAAAACAAACAGCCAGCAAGCAGCTCAGAACACCTTCATCATCATCATCCTCATAATCATCATCTCACCCCCCCCCCCCCAGCTCCAGGTGCGCCCTGCAGACGGCGGTGTGTAGCTCCACCCCCCTCTGCTCCTCCCTCCTCCTCAGATCCTCCAGCTCCTCCTGACTGGCCGGCTGGCTGAGAGTGAGCCGCAGCCTGCTGACATGGAGCCGCTACACACACACACACACACACACACACACAGTCTGAACTTTAGGTTCCTTATCCAGGCTGAAGGAAATAAAGAAACCAGTAACTAACTAGTTAACAAACTGACTGTAAATTCTATGTTCTCTATATGTTCTGTCTGTTCTCTGGGTTTATATGTTCTCTACAGTATATGTTGTATTTGTTCTATATATATATATATACTGTATATTCCCTCTGTTTTCTATATGTTCTCTATCTGTTCTACATATTTTTATGTATATATATGTTCGATATCTTCTCAATATGTATTGATCTATATATGCTGGATATGTTCTCTGTGTTCTCTATATGTTGTATTTGTTCTGTATGTTCTCTATATGTTCTGAATGTTCTCTGTATGTTCTATATGTTCTCTATGTTCTCTATATGTTCTGTCTCTCCATCCTGTCTGCTGGATGCTGATTGATCAGCTGATCAGATCGATACCTTCTGCTCCTCGCTGGCCTGCAGCATCTCCTCCGGCCTCCGCCTGACTCCGCCCACCTCCTCCATCACCTCCTCCATCACCTCCACCTCCTGCCGTCGCCCCTGGTTACTAAACAAAACCCCTGGCAACGAACACAGCAGCTGCTCCAACACACACAGCTGGTCCCCAAACTCTGAGAGACAGACAGGCAGGCAGACAGACAGGCAGACAGACAGACAGGCAGGCAGACAGAAAGCGTTTAGTTATGTTACAGTGTGTGTGTGTGTGTGTGTGTGTGTGTGTGTATCAGTGTGTGTGCACAGTCTTTAATCAAGTCTCTGAATTCCTTTCTGAGAACAACCTGTATGATCCTAACCAGTCTGGCTTCAAACGCAGACACTCTACCGAGACTGCGCTCTTGTCTGTAGTGGAAACACTGCGATCAGCTAGAGCTGCCGGTCAGTCCTCTGTTCTAATGTTGCTCGACCTATCGGCGGCCTTTGACACGATTAACCACCAAATCCTCCTCTCCACACTCGCTGAGCTTGGCTTCTCAAGATCTGCTCTCCGCTGGTTTGAGTCCTACCTCTCAGGGAGATCTTTTAGAGTGTCTTGGAGAGGGGAAGTGTCTAAATCGCACTGCTTGTCCAAGGGGTATCTCAAGGGTCAGTGCTTGGACCCCTTCTCTTTTCAATATACACCACCTCACGGTGCAGTCATCCGCTCACATGGCTTCTCATACCATTCATATGCTGACGACACCCAGCTCTTCCTATTGTTCCCGCCAGACCACCCCACAGTCTCGGCACGGATATCGGCATGCCTCGCCGATATCTTGGCATGGATGAAGGAACGCCACCTTCAGCTTAACCTGTCAAAGACTGAGCTCCTTGTCATCCCAGCCAGTCCCTCTGTACAACAACAGATCAGTATCCAGCTCGAATCAGCTCAGCTCATTCCCGCAAAGTCTGCCAGAAACTTGGGTGTCATGATTGATGACCAACTAACCTTTAAGGAGCATGTGGCTTCTGTTGCTCGGTCATGCCGATTTGCCCTGTACAACATCAGGAAGATCAGACCCTACCTGTCTGTACATGCAGCACAACTCCTAGTACAGGCGCTTATAATATCACGCCTTGACTACTGCAACTCCTTACTGGCAGGGCTCCCGGCATGTACGCTCAAACGTAGTCCTTGATGCTCGCCTACAAAGCAGTAACCAAAACGGCTCCCACCTACCTGAACTCCCTCATTCAGGTCTACGTTCCCTCCCGCCCACTATGCTCTGCCAAGGAACGGCGCCTGGTGCTGCCACCACAACAAGGCCCTAAGTCTCTAGCCAGACTCTTCTCTTCTGTGGTTCCTCGGTGGTGGAACGAGTTACCAAACTCCATTCGATCCGCAGAGTCCCTCTCAATCTTTAAGAAAAGGCTAAAGACCCAGCTCTTTAGTGAACACCTTCTTACCTGATGGACTGTGTAACCAAAAAAAAAAAAAAAAAAACTCTTTATCTGCCTCTATGCACTCTATGCATTGCCTCTATGCACTGCCTCTATGCACTGCCTCGTAGCACCTATGTCCTGTTGGACCAGAATTTAGCTTTATGGCACTTACTCTCGTTGTTCTCTCCTGACTAGAACCTTGCTTGTGTTGTATTAAAATCTCATGTGTACGTCGCTTTGGATAAAAGCGTCTGCCAAATGGGAAATTGTAAATTGTAATTGTAAAATAAAAGCAAGTAATCACACTCCTGTCATGATCCAGCCTCCGTGAACCTGTCTGCTGGTTTTGTCTGGCTGGCTATTCGTTTCCCTTGCCCGCTCTCTCTCCACACCTGGTCTTCATCCACAATCAGCGCACCTGTCCTGGATCAAGCAATCACCACTCCTCTTCACTCCAGTATAAAGACGCTGCAGAGAGAGCCAGTCACTGCCGGATCGTTGTGCCATACATGGAACGCCTGTTTGCCTGCCCGCCTCGTCTACTCGCCTAGCCCCGCCAGCCAGCTCTCATCCTGGGAATCACCTCCACCTGGCTGCCTTCCCCATGGACTTCCCTCCCCAAGACCCCAGCTCAAACCACCAGTCTTCTTCTCTTCGTCACCATTAAGCAGAAAATAAAGACTTGTAATTTTGACCTTACCTGCTCGTCCTGGTCTGCATTTGGGTTCAGCCTAGATTCCTGACAGCTCCATTTTTTCTCTGAATATTCGGCGCCGATATCATTATAGTGTGAACGCTTGAGCAACAGCATATTGTTATAGTTTATAGTTATCTTTATAGTTATCGCTCTAGGTGTGAATAACACACACTTTTCTGTCATCCTACTGTGATTATCTTATTAAACAATAACAAAACAAACATCTCTGACTGGTAAAGGCAAATTGACCTCAGACTAGATGTCTGAGGTGAGCATTGCTTCTGTGTGAAGAATGAATGGAATTATTCTACTGTGATCTCAATTTGTCCATTCCAGCGATAATTGCAATAATTTTGATAATTTTGAGCTTAATGCATTGATTCTAATTTTATATTTCATGGCAAGATATGGCCGTTCTTATTCCATAGTGCCAGTCGGGCTGTTTATGTGGTTTGCTTAACCCTCCTGTTATCTTCAAATTTACTAACATCTTTTATCCTTGGGGTCAGTTTGACCCCAGCAATTTAAACCTCCAGAAAATGATTATAATTAAAATTGTTACCCAAGTTTATGTGTCAGGTACTTTATGTTTCTTTGTTGACTACCTAAATAGCCCTTTAAATAAAACTTAACCCCCCCCCACGCCCCCTTATACATCCTGAATACCTATTACGCGACTATGGAAAAATATGCAAATCACCATAAAATCTCACTGATTGACCTAAAATTGGAAAGAAAGATCTTTTTGGTGTTTTAATGGCTTTATATTATTTCTAAGTACAGATTTTTGTTATTTATAACATTTGGAAAGAAAAACAATTTCTGTTACTATCAAGGATAGTAACATGTATTATGTTCGGGGTCAATTTGACCCCAGGAAAAACAAACACAATTTCAAACATTTAGAAGGATTTTATTTGTAAAACAGAACATCATCATCATCATGCTACTGTAAGTGCTATGTATGCGAATATGTATGTGTGAGATAGTAAAAAACAAAGTTACGTAGTCACCAAAATGAGTTTGATAGAATATGAACAGACAGAATATGAACAGCATATTATTTTTCCTACAGGCGACCAGAAGGTACAGTCCAGCCTTTTGTCTGCACTACTATGCACATGATGTGCAGAGAGTGTGTGCGTGCTCCTTGCAGACGTATTTCTTGCATTTCACACAGGTGTTGCTGGTCTTGGAGTCATTTCTGTTGGGACAGACCTGGCACCTGCCACATTTTCTGCCTGCAGTTTGAACCACTGGAGGAGTTGGGGTGTGTGTCTCCGTTTGGATGTCCTTCACAACAGTTGCAGCAGCTGTTGATGCTCTTGGAAGGCACCATCTTCTCTCGATATGAGGTTTCACCAGCGCGTAACTCAGCTGCTCCAGGAAAATCCTCCTTCAACTCAGTTTTCCACTGTTCCAGTCCTTGTTTATTTCGCTCCATATTACAAAGGCATTGTAGGCGCTCACATCAATGATGTTGAAGAAAATGACAAGGGGCCAATGGGCAGTCATGCGTCGGCAGCTGGATGTGGCTGTGACCTTATCCAGGTTATCAACCCCTCCCTTTGTCTTGTTGTAGTCCAAGACCATTTGTGGTTTTCTGTCTTCTCTGGTGCTCAGGACAGCATCTTTGTGCATGGTGCTCATCAGCAGGACATTTTTCCCTTTCTTGGGGCAATAGGAGACGACAGTGGCTCTGTCAGTGAAGGCAAACATTGAAGATGTTACCTTCCTGTTCTTCATCGCAAGAAGCTCAGAGGGAAGCTCCGGCTTGTTTTTCCTCACTGTCCCCAACATGGTAACCTTCCTTTTCAGCAGTTCCTCACCCAGGGTGTACGATGTGAAAAAATTATCACATGTAATGTTATGACCATTCAGTCCTTCAGCCATGTCTAGTACCACCCTCATGCCCTGATTTTTTTCAGGTGCTTCCCCAGGGGATTTACCAGTGTACACCTGCATATTCCAGGCATAGCTGGACTGTGCATCACATGCTACCCATATTTTGATACCGTATTTGGCCGGTTTGCTCGGTATGTATTGTCTGAAGGGACAGCGCCCATGAAATGCAACCAGACATTCATCCACAGTCACGTGGGGGCCTGGATTGTAAAGAAAGGGTAATCGCTGAACCCACATGTCCCATACATCCCGTACTGCTGCGAGTTTGTCACACTCTCGTCGGCCCTGCCTTGTTTCTCTGTCATCAAAGCGTATGACACAGGAGAAAACATGGAATGTCTTTAGAGACATGGTGGCTGGAAATATTGCCCTTCCAGTGTCAGCATTCCAAAGGCTTGCTTTTGCTTCGCCTTTTGACTTGTACACTCCTGCCAAAATGAGCAACCCAATGTAGGCTTGCAAGTGGGTCACATCCAAGTCTTTCCAACTGTCCCCATACACGCGCCTCCCCTCTAAGTTTGTCATCTCAAGTATATCCTTTTCGATTGATGGTGTTTCGAAGAGCTCAAATGCTGATTTTATGTCTTGGACATGGCTGACAGCGTATCTGGTGGGGCCTGGAACCATTTTGATGACATTAGCAGCACTAAGTCTACCCTGTCGTTCAAGTGGGGAGAGGGACCATAATAACTTTCCATTTTTGGAAGGTAACGTGTCTGCTGGTGGTTGAGAGACAACAGGAGGGTCAACACTAAGGGTCTCATTCTCATCAGAGGAGGATGCCTCATAATCAGGGTCCTCCTCAACATTATCCTCTGTCTCAGACACATTTTCCTCTATGTCACTTTCACTGTCAAAGAGCTGTGACAAAACCTCATTGACAGAAAACCTTTATCAAATATCAAAGTTCTCGTGAAAAGTTCTCAGGAAATATCAAAGTTCTCGTGAGAATTATGTTTTCCCCTCCCCCATGTCGTGTGAACTATCAGTGGTTCTCGCACTACTACAGGTATGGTTATGTTAGGTTAGGGCCCTAAAGCAGAGGGAAGTTTTTTGAAGATTATAAAATTGCATGTTATAGTGACCTCAATATCATCCAAAACAACCAAAACAAATGTGTGTAAAATGTTGATATTTCTTATATGTTTTATACAGCTAAAACAGCCTGGGGTCAAACTGACCCCAAAGAACACCGATGCGTATAAAATGTGTGCAGGACATTGAAAACATATCATCATGTTAATATTATGTCTACCCAGTTGTCCCCATTAAATTAGGAAAAGTCATTAAATATGAAGCAAAAAAAAAGATCATTTATTTAGAGACGGTAAACATTGAATGAGGTCAAATTGACCCCAAAGATGTTATCCTATGAAAATCCTGGGAATTTTAGCTTCCCCATGCGTGATGCCCTAGCGCTGCCTATGTTTATAGTTATAAACTCAACCGCTATTCAATAACTCGAGCTCTTGTCATTCAGATTTAGGGGCAGCAATCTGCCGCAAGCCAGTGGCAGCCAACAGACCTGGTGTCCCCTAATAATTTTGTGGTCCAGAAAAATTATTGGGGGGGACAAAAGGACGGTTATTGTCCCCCTGTCCCCTCTATTCGTGACGCCTATGAAATAATGGTTAAATATATAACAGCTGGGCTATTAAAGGAGATATACCTGAAAAGTCACGGGTGTGTAAATATACAGCAACGTTATAGCGTTATAGCGTCTTTCACTTTCACGCTTTTCACCAAACAGGATGATTTCCAAGAAATGGTCTGACAAAAACAGAAAGTGAAAGTGTGTTGAAGCTTTTATTACACTGACTGCTACTGGAGGGCTGAGCAAGGTTTCATGTTTCTGTATTCACATTCAGAGCCTCATTGTACTAAAAGGACAGGGAGGAGAGAGGCAGCAGAACAGAACTACAGGTTAAAAGGCAAGAAATCCTCAGTGAGGCAGGCTACATTTTGACCTTATTTCAGTAAATGAATGAAAACTTTCACTGTACATTGAATACTATTTCTTTCAAGGAAAGATCAATTTTATGATGCTTTTATTAGGTTTAATGAACAGTGAAGTATCAATGGTAGAACGGCAGATAACCTAAATATGCAGTCACTACCTGAATATATACCCAAATATATTTAGTTACACATTCAGAACATATATAATGTATACATTCAGAACATCCCGTTTAGATTACTGTAATTCTGCTTCCAGACTCCTAACTAAAATTAAAAAAAAATAATAATAATATAGCAAAAAAAAACAAAAAAAACGCTATGTGTAAACGCAGCCTTACTAGACGTTTTGCTCGTATTACTCCTGTCCTAGCCTCTTTACACTTAGCCATCCCTCCAACTATGCTCAAATGTAAAGGAAATGTAGAGGGGAGGAGCAAACTGGTGAGTGAAAGTGAAACTGAAAGTGAAAGTGTGATTCCAGTCAATTCAGACTCCATTGTGAGATGACAGAGCAGAACAGGAGGAGGAACACAGCCAGGAAGGCTGAGGCAGGGTGAGTGTTATTACAACATTATTATTTTACTGTAAAAGGCCACTCTGTAAACTCTTGTTTTTGAAAAGTGCTCTACAAATAAAGTTTAGTATTATTATTATTATTATTATTATTATTACTGTTTTTAACATCATGGAGCACTCCGCCTAAGATGATTTTCCCCTTGAGGGACAATAAAGTTTATCTTAATCTTAATCTTATTAATTAATTAATTAATTAATTAATTTTTATTTTATTTATTTATTTATTTTTAACTCATGGGAACAAGATCTATCTCTTGAGAGAGAGGCCATTCCTGAGTGCTCATCCTTTTTTCTACAAGCATTTTTTTCCTCCATCCAAATCGTACTGTAATGTGGAAATAAGACTACCGCACATATCGGATCATAAATTAGACCTGCTCATGTGATCAACAGGCTATATAACTTGCGTAACATCTGTGCGTAACAATCCAATAGCTGCTTTGGTGCTAGGCTGGCGCGCGTTTGCACAGTTTCAATATGATTTATAAAACAGAACAATGCGTGCGAATCTGAAGAGAATACTGCGCAAAACAGATTGGGCAAACTGATTTTTATTCTAGAATCTACACAGAGATTTGTACATCTGGCTCATGGTGCATGTGTGGAGGATCGCACACTCTCACAACATAAACAGCAATCATCACCATTGGCCAGAAAATCAGACTCGTTTAGTGTTGCATCAGCAACGTCGTTCAGCAATCAGTCAATAAGCAACATAAACATTTATGTCTGAAGAAGAGCAGTAGCTCGAAACGTCACATGTGGGATGTTTAATTAAATGAACTAAAGGGAGCTACAGTGTGCGGACCTACCAGCGCGATAACACGTATACCACCATAACTGTGTAGGTCTTGACGCCATTTCTCAAGTCAGTCAGTCAGTTAGCTACTCTCACTCTTCTAGACCGATCCCAGAGGCCCGACAAAAAGGATAAGGAGGAAGATGAACTTTCACAGCACTCAGAAACAGGAAAGTGAAGTCGTTCCAGACAGGAAGTTGGATTAGTAAATTAAGTTTAATTTTATTTATTTACATAGCACCATATACATAGAATGTAACTCAAAGTGCTTTACATAAAATGCATTGATTGAAACAATAAATTAATTGAAAACAGTGAAAGGGTTTAAACCATTACAATGCATTAAAATAACACTAAAATAAAATTAATATTAATTATTAATACAACTAAAATGACCAACTTATAAAATGAAAAGCAAAACAATAAAACAGCAGAATAAAGAGCACTGTAAAGGGTAAAAGGCAATGTTAAATTAATTAAGCTAAGTTAGAAAGGTTTTGAGCTGGCGTTTGAAAGAGCTCACTGAACTTGCCTGTTTGATATCTGTTGGTAGAGCCTTCCACAGTTTGGGAGCATAATTGAAGAAAGCTGCATCCCCAATCTTTTTATGACTGCGGTTGTGAACGGTCAACAAGCCAACATGTGAGGACCTGAGGCTGTGCAGGGGCGTAAGGCAGTAGGGAATCCGCAATATACATAGGCCGGGCCTAAGCCGTTCAGGGCTTTGTAAACAAGTAAAAGGACTTTAAAGTCGATCCTAAAAGCTACAGGGAGCCAGTGGAGAGTAGCTAGAACTGGAGTGATGTGCTCTCTCTTCTTTTTTTAGTTCAGAGCCTATAGAGTTCTGGATCAGCTGTAGTCTGTCAGTTGACTGTTTAGGAAGCCCAGTAAAATGCGCATTACAATAATCAAGTCTGCTTGATATAAAGGCATGGATACGTTTTTCAGCATCTTGCCGGGTTAGGAATGACCGTAACCTGGTTCCAGACTCCTGAGTCTCGTCCCGCCCACTCTTCAAATTTGGTTGAACGATTCAGAGTCTGGTGTTGCTCTATTCAACTTCTCGATCAGAAAAATGATCAGGCCAATCAGAGCCTTTGTGGGTGGGACTAAAGTTTGAAACGTTCGTGCAACGGTTTTTCATTGGCGTTTCGGCAGAATAATATTTGTTGAAATCATTCCTTAACCAACAGATTTGCAAAGACAATATTTTTGTCAAAAATGACCGACATTCTTGGTGAAGTTAGTAAATACGTCGAGAATCAGTGTAACTGAAAATAACGTCAGAGCGGCCAACTACGTCAGTCACTAGTGATTGGTTCAGATACGTCAGTCACTAGTGATTGGTTCGGGGAAAAGTCAACCCCCCCCCGCAGAGAAAACAGCTAACATGGAGGCAATCTCAGACTGAATAATGGAGTGGGAATGAAATGGACATTCAGTCTGAATATCATTCTAGGAATGACCGTACTCTGGCAATATTTCTGAGATGAAAGAATGCTGTCTTTGTCACTTTGTTTATGTGGGGCGCAAAACTCAAGTCAGAGTCTAAGATAACACCCAGACAGCTTGCCCTGGGAAGTCAAATTTCCAAATTTCCGTCTTATCTTCATTTAGTTTCAGGAAGTTATTACTCATCCATTTATTGATTACAAATAGGCAGAAGGTCATGGAACTTAAAGCATCTGCATCTGATGGCTCGACAGAGATGTACAATTGCGTGTCATCAGCATAGCTATGGAAATTAACATTATGCTTACTTTTGGTGTTGAGAAAAGTGCCTCCGACAAACCAACATGGGATTCATGAAACATGCGCAGACCTTGATGATGATGAATGCCAAATGTCCTTTGTCACAGTTTACAGAAGCCCACAAACGCACCATCTATTCTCGCTTTCTCAGCAATCTGCTAACAATTTATCTTCTGTCTTTGGTGACCTTAGTAATGATGTGGTTTCTCCTGACCACTTAAAGGAATAGTTCACCCAAAAATGAAAATTCAGTCATTATCTACTCACCCCCATGCCAGTAGAAAATCGGGTAAAGTTTGTTAGTCCATACAACAGTCCCTGAGCTTCCCAGCTGAAGTACATTGCAGAGTTCTTCAAAACAACTGAAGTTGCTGGGGGCCTTCAGACTTCAAAAAATAACAGTCTCCTGAAGCCAACTGATCCCAAAGTGACTTGAAAAGGCTGACATTTACACCATTATTTAGCTGAAATCGCCACTCTGGCTGTTGTTTTCAAAATACGTCACGTTTGCGCGCACCCCAGCCATGGAAACTAGATAGGTAAAACTCCCTTGAATCAAGACTTCCGGTTTTGCCATTTAGCCTTCAAAATAAAAGCATGAGATTTTAAATCAGTAGAAATACTGTTTTAAACCAATTACTTTGTATTTAATCATCAAATTCAATAAATGAGCACCCATATTAATGTTTGATGTCACTGTGTACATACATCTACTGATGCCTCTGGACACATCTTCAGTGATGTTCCTGGAATCATCGGGTGTTTCGGGTCTTTCAACATCATACACCCTCCTCCAGGTGACCCAGCCGGGGCTGATCAGACCCCAGCTTGTGTCCAGTTGGCTAGCTACTTATGACTCCATGGCTCTCCTCTTTTGAGCCATAGCCATCTTGAAGCCCTCTCTGCCGCATCGGTGGTACTGCAGATGGCTCTCCTCTTCCTCTCTCCCTCGATGCCCAAATGACTGAAGGCTCTGGTTAAAGAACGGGCTGCGAATCCCCTGCATCCAACCTCCACTGGGAGACACCTCACTCTCCATCCAGCCTGCTGACAGTTACTGACCAGTCCTGCTTACTTGGAGAGCTTCCTTTCAAAGGCCTCCTCCAAGCGATCTTCCCATGGGACTGTCAGCTCCAGCAGCACAACTTGCTTGGTGGACTCAGACACAAAGACAATGTCTGGTCGCAGGGTGGTGGCTGCAATATGGTTGGGGAAATTCAGCTGCCGTTCGAGGTCCACCAACAGCTGCCAGTCCCTTGCAGAGGTCAGGATGCCTGCAGATGTTCTTTTGGTGGGTTTTGGCCGCTTCCCAGCTCTGACAAAGGCGATGGCCTGGTTGGAGGGTCGGGACCGCTTTGCCCACTCAACTCCTGCGCTGATGGCTTCAGTGATGGTCTTCAGGACCTGATCATGCCTCCATTGGTGCCTTTGTGCAGCAGCTGAGGATGTGCTCCAGGGTTCCTTGCTTGGAACACAGTGGGCACGCTGGTGACTCTGCTATGCCCCATGTGTGCAGATTTGATGGGCTTGGAAGCACATCGTACACTGCCTGGATGAGAAATTTGATGCGGTGTGGCTCGGCTTTCCAAAGCTCAGCCAAGGTCACTTTCCTCTCGACCGCATTCTCCCATCTTGTCCAAGCTCCCTGTTGCTTCATTCCCACCAACTTGCAGGTTCTCGTCTCCTCCACTGCTACTCTCACCTCCTCCTGAACTAGGCGGCGCCTTTCCTTCCCTCTGATGGTGTTCATTTGGGGAGTTGGAAAGGATCCTAGCCCAGCTTGGCCTCGTGTGACCACACCCACCAGCTCCTTGTGACACATCCTTGCCTCTGCTTCCTGAACAGCTTCTTCTGCCCTCCACTTCCTTACAGTCCTCACTTGGAGTCCCTGTACTGTACCACTTCTCTGGCTTTTGTTACTTTGAACTTCTCCTCCAAGGATTTGAAGGGCAGTTGCAGTTTGTTGTGGTGTCCGTAGAGTGTGATGCTGCTCAGGCTCTTTGGCAGCCCCAGCCATCTCCTGAGGTGGTTTCTGACCCTCCTCTCTAAGGTGTCGACTGTTGAGATCGGAATTGCATAGACGAGGAGGGGCCACAGAATTCTGGGAAGAACGCCATGCTGATACACCCAGGCTTTGAACTTCCCAGGTAGGCCAGACTTGTCCACAGCTTTCAGCCAGCCATCCAACTCGGTGCAGGTCGACTGGATGGATGTGTCCCTCAGAGAGCTGTCAAAAACCTTGCCTAAGCTCTTGACTGGCTTCTCTGTGATGGTTGGGATGGCTGTGCCTGCGATGTTGAACCGGAACATGTTCTCCACCTTCCCTTTCCTCAGCACCATAGATCTTGATTTGGCTGGTTTGAAACGCATCCGGGCCCACTCCACCAGCTTTTCGAGCCCCTGCAGAAGCCACCGGCAGCCTGGGACTGATTCTGTGGTGACTGTGAGGTCATCCGTGAATGCCCTGATGGGTGGTTGCCGTTGAGCGGAATTCGTTCTGGGCCCTCTGCACTCCGGTTCAGCAGACTTAGTGAGCATGTTCATGGCTAGGGCGAACAGTGTCACAGAGATAGTGCACCCTGTGATGATGCCGGTCTCCACCTTGTGCCAGCTTGATGTAATGCTCCTGAAGAGACCCTCATCCTGAAGTTGCTGTAGTAATCTGCGATGAGGTCTCTGATTCTGCTGGGGACGTGATGTTTGGTCAGTGTGAGCTGCACCAGCTTGTGTGGCATGGAGCCATATGCATTTGCCAGGTCGAGCCACAACACTGACAGGTTGCCCTTGTTCTCTCTGGCCTCCCTGATGAGCTGTGTCACCACACCGGTGTGCTCCAGACAGCCTGGCATCCCTGAAATGCCACCCTTCTGGACTGATGTGTCAATGTAGGTGTTCTTGGCCAGGTAGGTGCACAGCCGATTGGAAACGGCACTGAAGAAGACCTTCGCCTCGACACACAGCAGGGAGATGATGCGGAACTGATCTATCTGGGTGGAGTTTTCCTCCTTCGGGATCCACACCCCTTCAGCAACTCTCCACTGTTCTGGGATCTTCCCCCTCCTCCAGAAGACTCGCAGGATCTTCCACAGATGCAGCAGGAGTTTGGGACAGTTCTTGTACACTTTGTACAAGGTGCTGCTTGGTCCTGGAGCAGAGCTTGCCCTTGCTTTGAGGACGACCTCTCTGACTTCCTTTAGCTGCAGCTCTGACATGTCGAACTGCACATCCAGTTCAGGGGGATCTATTAGGATGTTGCACTCTCCCAACTCCTGCTCTCTTTCAGGGTCGCTGTATGTCTGCTTCAGATGTTGATCTATGTCTTCCTGCGAGCAGGCCAGTTTCCCACTGCGCTTCTGCCCCAGCAACTCCTTGGTGAACTTGAAGGGGTTGGCGATAAAGGCAGCACGTTTTCGGGCCCTTTCGCGACACCGCCTCCGATGCCACGCTGCCCGTCGGAGGACCCTGATCTTCTTCTTGGGATTAGTTTGCAACACTTGGAGGTTCCGGGCACTATGGGGTGACTCCGGGCCTGGCACCTCCTGCGTCTCACCAGGTTGAACACCTGTGTGTTGTGCTGCTCCTGCTCCCGCCAAACACTTCACCCTCGCTTGGTGGATCTTCAAGCCGCGATCGCTCTTGCAGATTTTGCCACATGCACACTGCTTGCTCATAGTCGTTTGTTCGTCTGGGTCTGATACCGTTGTGTCCGTCCAATTGGGTTGCTCATCCTCCCCCCCTCTCGGGCACCCGGGGGTATTTTTCCATTAGATTCATTGTAGCTTTTTTGGGAGTCCTCCTCACAGAGGACACAGATTGGGTTACCAGCCCGTTCTGCCCCGGTCGCCGTCTCTCTGAGCTGTCACTCTGTCAATATGCGCCATTTTAACTATAAATGCTGCATGTATTACACTGTGCAGAATACATACAGAACAGAGACTAAAGTGGACATCAAACATTAATATGGGTGCTCACTTATTGTTATTCTTCTTCTTCTTCTTACAAATTTGATCCAAACTCCACCAAATTTGGCCCACAGCAAATCTGGAGTGTCCTGCACAAAATTATCAATGAGGTTTTTGATATTCCATTCCGTTTGGCTACAATTGGCTTTCAAAGTTTGAAGGTCTACCTTTACCAAATGTGGTACACATGTGCATGGGTCAACTCTGAGGTAGCATGCAACATTTGGTGTCATTTCTCCCTTAGGTGGCGCTATAGCAACATCATAAGTTTAAATGGCCATGCACATCCATTCTATTTATATCTCAGTAATTGTATACAGTACAAACTGTTCAAATTTCAAAATAGTCACACTTGCACACTGGTCCACATCAAACATTTACCCCAGAGGTCATCAGGTGCTTGGACCCCGCAATTGCCGCTTGCGGCTATATTACAACTTAATTTTGCTGGTTAATTTGATGCCCAGTCACTGGGTTCAGAGGTATCAAACACAAGGCAGAGTCCAGTTTGGGATGAGGTTGGGATATGTTTGGCATGCTTGGTGATTGATGACATATGTGGTTTCGATAGTGAATGTCCCGTATCACAAACAAACTGAATGAATGATGACGTGGCGTATGAATTTGGCCGAGCGCCAGGATACTATGCGTCAGCCGTATAGGATTTAGTAGACATTGATCTGACCATATTTCCTATTGCAAATGAATGTAAGACTCAACAAAAATGCAAAAAGACAATCAATTGTTAAACTGAAGATCCAGATTCAGTCGAGGCTGTCAGACGCGACAACCTCTTCATTCACAGCAATCTCCTGGGTGTGTGTTACGCGCCCCGCGCATCTGCTTATAAGGATTGCGTAATTTGGAAGGACAATCAGAAAGGGAGGAGAGTGTGTGACAGCCGCGGAAAAAGGAGACTTACAGGGAATTCTTCACACAAATACTGCAATTATTTCCTATCAGACATTTGTTGGACAAAATACACTTGGACTACTTAGACAGTGGTAATAATTTAGAGTAGCTCTCCAGACCGAAGAGGTTTCAAAAGTGGGTTTTCTTTGTTCAGAGAAGAGATGAACGTAAAATACAGTTAGGCCTACTTCACTCAGATTGTTTAACCAAACTAACTGAACAGAACGTGTTGACTTTCTGTCTTACTGATCATTGTAGCGTAACTGGGTGGAGGCCATGAATACAGGTTTTCTCATGATTGCAGGTACAATATACAAATGAAAAGGCATCAGTAATAATCTTTAATATTTATAAAAATGAAAAACATCTCTATAACGAAAACCAGGAATTGGCATATAAAAAATGAATTTGTATGCTGGCGGCTGCGGTGCTTAACATAAAGAAGACATCAAAGTCATAGAAATAAATGTAAGCTACTCGTTTTATTTAACTCTATTCATATACATTTATTATTTTGGTAACACTATCTGAAGGGGGGTGAATAAGGCTGACATAAAACTGTCATAACTATGTCATGACAGCTGACATGAACATGAATTAAACTTTATGAATGTTTACAACTGTTGTCATTAAGTGTCATTCGGTTGATAATGTCACTTTCAATGCAAAGTTGACACTGTTACATGTCTCTGTCATGACAACTTGACATTAACCAACGGGACATAACCTGTCATAAACATATGTCATGACAGACTTCATTATCAAACACAAATAAACCCTTTGTAACCCGTTGTATGTGTTAAGATTACATTAAACTGTCATATGTGGTTGTCTTTGACAATGGCTGTCACGAGACCGTTGTGTTTTCCCTGACCTCAAGCACAGTGGTAGAATTCGGAGGTTTCATAAAGATATAAAGTGTTATTACACTGTCAAATGCTCTTATGACAGTGTCATGAATGTTTTTCCTGACCTCAAGTACAGTGGTAAAATTTGGATGTTTCATAAAGTGTTATTACACTGTCAAATGCTCTTATGACAGTGTCATGAGTGTTTTCCCTGACCTCAAGTACAGTGGTAGAATTTGGACATGTCATAAAGATATCATAAAGTGTTATTACACCCTAAAAAGCTTGCAGACCTACTTCAAAATACATTAAAGTTTTGGTAATGCAAGTCATGCATACATGCAATAATAAACACATTTTTAAACACAATGTTGGAAAAGTTTAGAAAAATATTTATTTTTCAAACAGCAACAATAACAACCATCAACTAGGATGCTGTCGGGGGCCGACAGCAAGGGTATATCTCCGAAATTCCCCAATCCTCGAAGACCCCATTAAGTCAAATGTAATAAAAAGCCATTCAATAATCACACAATAAGACTCCAGGGTTAATCTTCCCAATTATATTGGTTGTATGTCCCAACTATTTTTATTTCGCCAAATAATACAATTTTTCCTTCTGGGCTAATCTTCATAATAATAAAGCTAATTAAAGTAACTATTTTTATATCACAAATGAATAAAGTTAACCAGCTAATTATATTATTATTACTCCTAAACACACTTGAATATACCCGCTAGCGGCGATGGCTGGGTTCATGCCTGTACAGCAGCCAGAGCTGAAACGTGGAACTTTGCGTTAAGATTACTGTCAGTTTTGTCATATTAGGCTGTTGAGCCATCAGGCCCCAAGCTATCAAGTTCTGATACGGAAGAATGTAATAGCAAGTTGAAATGTGTCAATATCCAACTTCGTATTGGCCTTACTGTGTTTAGCTGTACACTCAAAGCTGCTGTTGGGCAACATCTGGTCGGATCTGTATGGAAATTGGTGTGCATGTTCCACATAAAGGTTGGAACATGATTACCAAGTTTCATAGTGATTGGTGAAATTCTGTTTGAGTTATAAGTAGGGCTGGGTATCGGTACTCGATACCTCTAAGGTATCGACCGAAATAACCCAGTACCAAGTAGTATCGAAACTTCTCCAGTCAAACAATACCTGCATTCGATACTTTTTGTACACAGATCTAGAAAAAAATGACTATTTGTATGGTTTTGCTCGCAGCCAATCACCACAAGCGTTCTTCGATTTAATGCGACGTGTGATTGGCCCACTACCGCAGCAGCTACAACCCATACAGTCTGTGGTGAAGTCGAGCGCGGTCTATGTGACGGAGTTGGCAGTTCAGCGTGCCGAGATGCCACCAAAACGTAAAAAAAAAAGGTATCGAATGAAGTACTCTATTGGTATCGGTATCACTTTAAGGGTACTGGTATTGGTACTGGTATCGTAATTTTTTAAACGATACCCAGCCCTAGTTATAAGCCAAAATGTCATAGGCCACGCCCACTTTCACTAATGATGACCAAACTTCAGATTTTGACTAGGACATGGTCCTAGAGCATGTGTTTTTCAAATTTCGTGCAATTTCACCAATTGGATTAGGAGATAGTTTTCTGGCTTTTGTGGCGCCCCCTATTGGTCAATATTTGAATGGCTTTGCACACATGTTCATTCATTATATGTGAGCATGTTGTCCAAGTTTCATGATGATTGGACCATCTATCACAAAGTTATCACAATTTAGCTTATAGGCCATGCCTCCTTCACAACTTTAAGAGTTAATATCTTCAAAACTACGGTATATATCAACAATCTATAAAAAGAATTTAAAGAGTTTGGACCATAGATGCTACTGACCGATTTTGGTGGTAATCAGTCAAACGGTGTAGGAGATGTTAAAAATGTGTTTTTCAAATTATTCAAAATATATAAAAAAATTTCCTTGAGGGTCCTTATGGCAAATTTGTAGAGTACGGTTAGGTGGACATGTGTACCAAGTTTCATGTAAATCGGACAAACGGTGTGGGAGATACGGCCCTTTAAACTTTTTATTTTTGACCTTTAATTATAGCGCCACCATCAGGCCGATGGGGGTCATATTTCTTGTGGGTCTAATTAAAGCCATACTAGACCATGGTGCAAAGTTTCATGGCTCTAGCATTTACCATCTCACGGGAAATTGAGCCCATAAGAGAAAAACAATAATAATAAAAAAGTACCTGTACAAAAATTAATTAATTAATTTATTAATGATAATAACAGAAAGTGCAAACTTCATACAAATCTCCATAATTGCCTGAACAATTCTCTTGACAAATTTCAATACAATATAATGCACCATTGGTGAGATATGGGTCCAAATAGCATGGACATGAATTTAATCAGTTAATTAATAATAGTTATAATAATCATAAACACATCAAAATCAATAAAGTTCTTCCTCTAGGGGTCATCAATGTCCATACCAAATTTGAAAAGATTCTTATAAAAACTGTTCAAGTTATCGCGTTCACACGAAGGATCTGCGGCGGCGGGTGGGGTGAATCCATAATATCCCGAAACTCATTTTGGGGATATAATAATAACAATTAACAGCTAATTTATTTTTAAACACTATATTTTAAACTCTTTTTAATATTAATTTTTACAAGTTTTAAATTCCATAGCAGAGACACTATTAAACTGGAGTCAATAGCAATATCAATAGTAACATTATAACAAGCCCATAAAAAGTCCATAACATAAGGCCTTGACACCTCAGCCTGTTGGAGGCACTCCACCATGTTTTTTCCAACCTATGATGGAGAGAAAGGAAGAGAAAGAAAAAGAAAGGAGAAGATAATGTAAACAAGAAGTTAAAAAGCAAGGAGTTAGCAGTCTGCTTTCCCAGTTTCATTAACACTCAAAATGTGAGTGTTTTGAACATACTAGCACACATATGCAGATGTCATGAGAAAATGACCCTAGTGATTAAAAAGAGACTACTCAGATAACAATGACTCGTCGGGCCAGCGGTGGCCCATCGTAGACACTTCTTCGTTGGCAGAACGTTGGCAGCCAGCGTCACACCAACGTCTATTTGGCCGCTGGCATTACATTGGCCTAACGTCGTACTGTCAACAGATGTTGTAACAACGCATTATGTAATAACACCGCATTATGTAATAACTCGACAAAATGTAATACATTTTCACTTCATTCTGTAATAACACCCGCATTTTGTACTAATCTGCCGCATTTTGTAATAATCTGCCGCATTTTGTAATACACAGCTTGAACGCAATATGTAATAAATTTCCCCGCATTTTGTAATAAATTATTACATATTGTGGTGGTTATTACAAAATACGGGAGCTGCACTTTTTTTTATGATGAAAATGTAATAATACAGTGCATTATGTAATAACCAACCAAAATGGATGTCTTCATCTGTACACGTTATATTTTTAACAATTAAGCTAAATGAAACTTCCCAAATATTAAATTAGACCGGCGTTATAGTTGACTCTGATCTTAGTCTAAATAGCCACATAAAAGCAGTAACAAGATCAGCTTTTTATCATCTTACAAATACAGCCAAACTCAGGGACTTCATGTCAAAAGCCGACCTGGAAAAACTCATGCACGCTTTTATTTCTAGCAGACTACTGCAATGGTCTTTTGACAGAGCTCCCCAAAAAGACCATCAAAAAGCTTCAGTTTATTCAAAATGCAGCTGCTAAAGTTCTTACAGGGACCAAAAGTTCAGACCACATCACCCCGATTCTTAAGTCACTACACTGGCTTCCTGTCAGCCACAGAATTGAATATAAGGCAATGCTGCTCGTTTATAAATCAATACATGGAGTGGGACCAAATACATTACAGACATGTTTAAGGCATACACACTCCTGCCAGGCCTCTCAGGTCAAGTGGGAGTGGGCTGCTAGTAGTGCCCAGTGCCAGGGCTGAACTTGGTGAAGCAACCTTTAGTCACTATGCTGCGCATCTCTGAAACAGACTCCCTGTCGATCTTAAAAGTAGCCTAATCCTCGAAACTTTTGAATCAAAACTGACGGGATTACATTTCACTGTGATTGTACCTGAATGATTACACGTGACAAATAAAAACTTGATTGATTGATTGATTGATCAGGACTCAAAACCACACTGTTCATGGATGGTTTTAGTTAAGTTGAGTTATTTGAGTTCTTTAAAAAATGTTAAACTTATTTTAAATCTTGTTTTTATCTACACCACTATTTATTTATTCATTGTTCTTATAAATCTTTTAATCTTTGTAAAGCACCTTGAATTGCCACTGTGTATGACAAATGTGTTATAAATAAAGTTGCATTGACTTGGAAGAGGGAGAATAAGTTGTAGCAGAGACGGTTTAGAAACGAGACGGCGCAACTGCGAGTCATTTCCTGTATCTGTCACGTGGGTTTCGCCACTGCCCCGCCCCTTTAGGAGACAAGCGGCAGGTCCTGAGTCTATTCACTCCAATGGGAGAAGTGAACGTGAGCACAGATTATGACCGATTATTTCGCCCCATAGTCACCGAAGTAAATATTGGACCCATTTTTCACAAGCCACATATCTTCCGAACATTCTGACAATAATATAATAATTTATTGCAAAATGCGGGGAAATTTATTACATATTGCGTTCAGGCTGTGTATTACAAAATGTGGCAGATTATTACAAAATGCGGGTGTTATTACATAATGAAATGAAAATGTATTACATTTTGTCGAGTTATTACATAATGCGGTGTTATTACATAATGCGTTGTTACAGATGTGAATGGGGTTTGGGTGGCTACATTTTCATTTTCTCTGACCTTTCCACGGCTGGCTCAACGTTGGCTCATAACCAATTGCCACGTTTGAATTTTGGTCTGAATCCTTAGCTTATGATGAAAGACAAACGAAAAGAAAAACTCAAATCACATGCTTTATTTAGGCTACAGATCAACCATAACAGTAATGTCAACTAATTCAACTATATATCACGTTACCTTGGCTGAGTGTTGACCGCATGACAGTTCATCCAACGAAAAGTAGCTAATTAGATCTAATTAGCACTAACTTGAGTTAACATTGGTGCTCAAGTTGAGATGATAGCTGAGATGGTTAGCTTGCTAAGTTGTTGAGAACTGCAGCAATGGTCGCTAAGGAGCTATTGATTTCAATTGAGTTGATTTGAATGTATACATCCTAATCAACGTTCATTTATATATGTGACCGGCCTAGCGCCACCGTTGGCCCAACCATTTATGCTGTTCATCAATGTTGCTTTTCCAACCTAGTGCCAACGTTCGCCCAACTACGTCTTCAGCTGCCAACCGATGCCGACCATTCTCACTGCTGGGCCGACGAGTCAATGTTATCCCCAACACACACACACACACACACACACACACCAATCTAAGCCCCTGCACCTTAAAACAACTGTACAGGACACTATTCTTTGCTCTCTGCCCGCTAAATATGGCGGCTGCTGGGTTTCATTCCAAATGTGATGAAGTGTGAAGCAGTACTGATATTCAGCTATTAAACAAAAAACATGTGCCTCACATATAAGTAATTGAGTTGGTAACATCTATATCTAGCTAACCAGCTATGGAATTTCTCCAAGACCTGCAAAACATTTGATTAGAAACAGGTCAAGTTGTTGACATTGTGCTGGTTAGTTAGCTTGCATGCAGTGGTCGTCTATTAGCTTGACTTCCATCTCTACTAGCATGACATATCGTGTTATTACACGGCTTTGTTGAATACTCGATTCTGATTGGTCAATTACGGCATTCTACGGTCTGTTATTTCTGAATAGCAGACCGCTGCTATGAATAACAGACCGTTGCTATGGACGCAGTTCTGATCATAGACTCTGGAGGACCACGTCCAATCATATAAATCCGCAGAAAGAAGTCCGGTAAATTTAACAGTTAATTTAAATTTAACGTCAGCTCATTCGCGACACCCTGTGGCAAAAAAATGTTAGCTTTCCGTTACTCCATCAGAAAACCATGGAAGATTTTTTCTAATACTAATTTTAATATATCTGGAGAGCACGAAACTTTCGATTCATGGTTAATGGCTTGAATCACCTTAATGGCTTGAATCACCTTCAGGGTGATTCAAGACCCCTCCGCTTCACGTCGGGGTCCTGCATCACCCTGTCGGGGTTTATTTCGCAATAATGACCCGCTCGCTGTACATTATCCCTTACATAAAGCAGCATTAGATCACATTTGTTAGCTGTAACACAACCCCCGCTTGCTCCAAAACGATTGTTTTTTTATTTGTGACCCTTAAATGAAACATGGACATGAAGAAGTCTAGTGTGATCGCTAACGCTAGCGAATGCTAGCTAACAATTGGCAATTGGAATCATTTCACCATCTTTGTGCATATCCGCCTCTGACTCTGGTTACAGAAAGATCATTTTGGCTGTACGTGACTAAAGTGGATACAATCCTATTTACTTTTGCCCCTGAAGTGCACAGGAGGACTCCTTCCTTGCAGAAGAGGAGCCCAAAAGACCGCTTGCTGACAAACCGACACTTTTTGCAGACAAGTCAGCAGCTGGGCGGCTGGGTAGAGATGTGAAGACAGGGGAGGGGCGGTCTGTCTGCGATGTTTCAACTGTCACTGAGGGTGACCCAGTCACTAAACCAGCAGCTGGGTTACACAAAAACTACCCAATTCCGTCTAAATAACCCAGAAAAATGGCCCAAACAGGCTCAATCCAGCGTTTGGGTAGATAAAATAACTCAGCATGTCAATTTGCACCTCTACAGGAGTTACATCAAAATTCATAAACAAAACTTGAAACATTATTGCAGTTGTGATATGGGCTTAGAAAGACCCAAACAGTAGCGAAGTCAACAAATAGTTTTCCTTAAATTGTATTTGCACCAAAACAGTTTACATTTTTACCAGAAAATCAGTAGTCTACACAGTGCAGGGTGCCACCGTTTGACAAAATAAAAATAAATGTACCAAATTGTACCTTAGAACACTATGAAACGTCCAATAGTTCTATCCAATAGTTACCCAGCAGTGTGTTTGAAAACTACCCAGATTGGGTTGTTTTCAACCCTGCAGTTTTAGGGTGTAATAACACTTAATATCTTTATGAAATGTCCAAATTCTACCTGTACTTGAGTTCAGGGAAAACACTCAGACACAGTTATGACGGTCTCGTGACAGCCATTGTCAAATACGAAAGTTTAATGTAATCTTAACACATACAACCAAAGGGTTTATTTGTGTTTGATAATGAAGTCTGTCATGACATATGTTTATGACAGGTTATGTCCCGTTGGTTAATGTCAAGTTGTCATGACAGAGACATCTAGAACAGTGTCAACTTTGCATTGAAAGTGACATTATCAACCGAATGACACTTAATGACAACAGTCGTAAACATTCATAAAGTTTAATTCATGTTCACGTCAGCTGTCATGACATAGTTATGACAGTGTTATGTCAGCCTTATTCACCCCGCTTAAAATAAAGTGTTACCATTATGGTATATTTATTTTCTGAACTCAGCCACACAATATCTCTAATTTCTCTTAGTTGTTCGCGCTTTCATCCCGGTGCAGCTGGAGAGCGGCTGGAGACTTGGTGGCGTGTTTATGCTTCAAGGCTGTTAGACAACATTTCGGCCTATATGGAAACATTTACACCAAAGTGATTTATTATTTTGTTCATTCCTTAACAGTCACCAGCGTTAGCTTGGCTCATCAGTTGGCTAGGTATAGGCTACCAGCTATCCCCATCCACGCCAATTTGGCAGCACCCAGCCGGTTATCAAGGTTACTCCAAAACAAAAGCTAATGACAGAAACGTGCGTAAAGCAATAAAGAGAAGCATTTAAAAGCCTGTTTTTCAATAAGCAATTGCTCCGGTTTTAAACTGCAGGTCACAGTGTTTTGATTGGATGGGTCATCATCAGTACAAAGTTTGAATTTTAACATGTCCATTCGTCCAAATTATTAATTTCCTTATCGTTACAGTTTCGTCAAAGGGGCTTTTCATTATTTTAGTCAAATTTTTTTTTCGTTTCATAATTTTTGTCATGGAGAGCTGTAAATAGATTTTGTCATATTTTTTTATTTTCAAGGATCGGTACATTATCGTCAATGTCGTGTCATCGTCATGATAATATTGGTCGTCAACGAAAATTTATCGTCATGATTTTTGTTGACAAAATTAACACTAGTTCCAGTCTGGATTTTGAGACACAGTACCGAAACAGCTCTTCTTAGGATTTCAAATGATATTTTAATGAGTGCTCTATTCTAACTGTTTTGGATCTCATTGCTGCTTTTGGCATGGTTTACCACTCCACCCTGTTAGGCTTCAGCATCGGGTGGTCATTTTTAGAATGGCCCTTAAATGGTTTACTTCGTACCTGGCCAATAGGAGTTTTTTAGTTGCCCTTGGTAATTATATTGAGTCTGCATCTCTTGCTTGTGGTGTGCCCCAGGGTTCTATCCTTGGCCCTATTTTGTTCTTCTTGTATATGCTTCCTCTTGGACACTTGCTCATTTCAAACATGTGTCTTACCACTGTTATGCTGATGATACACAGTTGTACATCTCTTTCAAGCCAAAGGATTGTTATAAGTTGGCCTCCTTGCTAGACTGTTAAGCATCGATAAAGGCCTGGATGTCTTCTAACTTCCTTCAGTTAAATGCAGACAAAACTGAAGTCCTTATTATTGGCCCAGAGCAGTTTTCTGGTGAAATAAAGCAGTGTGTCAGTCCGCTTGTAACAAATGTCAAGCCCACCTTAAAAATCAACATATGAGCTTTGAACATCATATAAAGAATCTGGCTCAGTCTTTGCCTGGGTCCAGAACTTTGAATCTCCACTGAGTTGACTGATTCTGGTCTGGCATCGTGACATGAAACAGCGGTTTCTCGGTTGAAAAATTATCAGTCCAATGAGCGCCGGGGGGGACTAACGATTAGCCAATCAGCGCCACAGACGGGACTAACGCCGTTGTCAAGCTGTTGTCAAGCATTGTCAAGCTGTGCACCGGAACCAAGGAGGAGTAATAACAACAATAGCGACCGCTATAGACAAGATAGACGCTGCTATCGAGGCTGTTCTAAATCGATTAAAAGTACTTCGTACTTTGTTTTTACTTCGCTCTGTGATGTCAAAGATGCTCTATACTTTCTGAACCGTCTCTAGTGTTGTCATGGCTACGCATCAGTGTCGACTTAAAATGACGTTAGATTCAGGCGGATACGTTGGTCTCTAGTGATTGGTTAGGGAAAATCGAATCCCCCTCGAATGTCAGACTGAAGATGGAAATGGAGTGTAACGAGTTGACAATTCTGTCTGATATCAGGCAAGCTCAGTCTTGCTTTTTCCAGTCACAGTAAGAAACACTGATAAGTTCAAGGGATTGTTATCTTTTAAATTCCCACCTTTCTAGCATGTATTTTAATGTGTAGCATTGTTTTTGATTTGTGTCATGTATTTTTGTTTTGATTTATTTTTTCATTGTGCAGTACTTTTTTACCTAGCCTTTTTAATGTGTAGCATCGTTTCTCTTTTGTGTCATGATTTTTTTTTTAATATATCTTACTACTGGAAAAGCGCTATTGCGTTTCATTGGTGTACAGCGCCTTGTAACTTCTGTTTTGAAGGGCGCTTTATCAATAAAGGTTTACTTACTTAATATAAGGTGTTCAGCAACCTGTTCAGCGTATACGCCTTCGCGCCTATACATAGATTACAAACGTTTGAAACACACATAGATTTTGATTGTATAAAAGAAGAAATTCATCTAAGAAAAAAACATTATGAATGCCGAAATGTTCGTGGAAACATTAATAGGCACAGTTTACGATCAAATCTTATCATACGCATGTTTCATGAATGAGGCCCAATGAGAACAGATTCACTAAGTGTATTGTTATTGCCAAAAATAATTATTGTACGCTACTGCCTGAATATGAACATGTAGTCAGTGATATTAAAGATGTCATCCATAGTATTGACAGACTCGTCATATTTTGACTATGTTTTGAATTGCATATTTAAAATACTGCACAGCCTCAGAGATATGAACCTCATAACACTGAAAGTAATGTACTTCTGAAAGTAATGCCACAATATAAAATGTAAAGAAATGCAATCTTGTATTGATTGAAATTGTTACTTACATAATTGTCACCTTAATTTTTAGTAGGCTACTCTTTTCTAGCAACCAACAATCAAAATAGCAGCAGGAGTTCCTGTCAGAAGTTGGTTGTTATAACATAAAGTCATTAAAATTTATGTTTTTTATCTTGCAGGAAAACAGCTTGTACATGAAAATCACCGTTTAGCTGCTGAAGAATCCTTCAAAAATGGGGAACACACAATCAGAAAATTACATGGTCAACAGATGGAGATGCTGCAAGTGTAATAAAGTCCTGACGCCATTCAGATCCTTCTCAGATATACATAAAAGTACTGTTCATGGGCGGAACGTATTCGCGTTCAATGGATGTGAATACTACAGTGACGTTCACCCAGGCCTAGGTGACCAAATACTTACTGCATTTCCCAATACTTTTCTTCATCCCTTACATACTGGCAGGACTTTAAACAGAGATGACATATGCAGGCTGTCTAATTTCTGGCATAATATGTACGAGTGTGAAGATTGCTTTCAAAAGCCAATCAGGGAGCAAGAGAAAATGAGGAGAGAGGAGGAGAGGAGAAGAGAAGAGGAGCGAAAGATGAAAGAAGAACAGCAAAGGGTAAGAGAGGCTGAAGAGAAGAAGAGACAAGAAGAACTGAATCAAAGACTACAAGAGTCACTCCAACAAGCCAAAGAGCAGAAAGAGAAACAACTGAGCAGCGACATTTCAGAGGAATGCGAGTCCAAGCGAGACGTACTAATAAGCCATCTGACTGAGTTTGAGGCAAACTATCAATCAAGCAGTGACAGTGATGAGCTTCTAGAAATCCTCTCATCAAAATACAGCATACCTGTTCCAAATCTCAGTCTCACTCAGCTGACAGCTGATCAGCTGGGGAACATCCTGTCTGCCCTGGACAAACTTCTGTTTGATGAATGGATCAGTGCTCTTCCATCCTTCAGCACTCTGCAGCACACTCAAGTGTTCATCACAGAGCTGTGTGCTCTCTCTCTGCAGATATCTGAGGGAGTTTCCCTGCAAGGCATCTCCAATCATGTGCAGTCCCTGGTGGGGTCCATCAGCCAATCAGCATGTAATATTTGTGAGAGTTTCCTGCTGACTCAAGCCCTGTATCTGAACCTTATGCACTTTTTCACTGACTATGGCAGCTCTGACACTGATGCAGCCCTCATAACCAAAAACTGGGCTGAGGATAAACTTTCCACTGAGGATCTCTTTCTGATAGAATTCCTCGGCAACCTCACATCATCACTGCAGAATACAGTTGAGAGAGCCTCTGTGTTCATTTTAAAGATGGAAATCCAGTGCTTGAAGCTTCTCTTATCCACACTCACACATCTAAATGGCAAGGAAACCCACTCAGAATCCACTGAAATGCTCCTCAGACTTGTGCAAACAAACCAATGGACCCCAACAGAGGCAGTCACTCTGTTCAAAGCGCTGTCACAGAAATATACAGAGGATGCTTCAATAACTGAAGTCCTCACGTTGGTACAAGTGTATGACATATCACCAGAGTGGACGGATGACTCCGGACGCTCTCTCACCCAGGCTCTTGACTTGGTTGGCCCTGAGAGATTCCCAGGGGATTTCCACAAGTCTCTCAGAAAGCAAGATGAGAGCAGTCTAGTTGCAGCTCTAGCAGAATTAAAGATGTTCAGGAATTTGGATGATTCTGTGATTGATATGATAAAAAACATTACCACTGGCATCCTGCAATATTCAGAAAGTGCCCCCAAAAATGTGCCACTGCAAGATTCCTTTAAATGTGTAAACTTGAATGCAGATGACATCCAAATGTCTCTGTCTCAGCTCTGCAAAGCAGTTTTCGACACAAAAGGCTGGTGGCCCACAGTGAAGCAGATGCTGCAGTGGTGTGCGTTGGTGCTGACTGAGAAGAGTGGAGCGCTAGAACTGGTTGGTGTGGAAGAGGACCCATGTGTCACAGCCATGTTTGCAGCCACACAAGTCTGCATGGGAAACAAACTGGACATTGTGCTGAGCTCTGACATTCACTCAGAGGAGCAAACTAAGTGGTCTGACTTCTACAAACACCTTGGAATTTCTGTCAACACAAACATGAAGAAAACTAACGCATTACACAGGGATGTCTATGAAGCAGACATTGTGTATGGTACCGTGGATGACTTTGTCTCTGATTACTTTCAATATGGCTTAGAGGTGATGGAAACAGGAAACCCTCAGCCGAGTTGTGGATTTATCATTGTAGAAAGAAGTCTCAGTGCTTCCCATGATCTGGAACTTTCGAGGCTCAAGAACAATGATGCCCTGGTGTTTGCTGCAAAGATACTCATGAGTAAATTTCACAGTGAGGATATGGAACTGAGACAGGGGTTTATTAAGGCTCTTTTTCAGGTGCTCCACACCAACCTAAACAATGACACAAACACTGGCAATAAAATCATCACCATCTCACAGAAAATGAATGGAAAGGGATTGCCTTCTAATGAGGTCTTTGTTCTGACCTTTCTTGAGAATCTGCTGAGAGTGGTTACTAGAGAAACAGAGGCTGAGAAAAACAGGGCATCTGCAGGCAAATGGTGTTTGGAGATTTTATTTGCCTGTGCAGTGCAATTCCAACCATCAACTACTACAAAAGAACTCTTCCAGATGGTTTCAAATCTTCAGAAGCAAAGACTTTGGTCACCAGCAGAGGCCTTAAACCTCCTTGGAGCATTAATTGACCACCATCATGATGAAGGCTGTATTTCCATCATGAAGATTTTACATTTGATGGCAACATATCAGGTTTCTTCCAAGTGGACAGATGAGAACAACCAATCTCTCTCTTGGATTCATCTGGAACTGAGAATCTGATCCAGCATTTAGAAAAGAGCCTTAGAGCTGAGAAAGTAAAAAGCATTGACACTCTTTTTGATGAAATAAGGCAGATGAAAGACATTGATGAACCAACACTGAGCAAATCATATTGTGTAGTAAATCATGTCACAAACCTGATTAAAACCGGTGAAATTGAAAACTACACAGATGTACAGCGAGCTAGGAATCTGAGTCACAGCACAGACACAGAAGACCTTCAGGAGATCCTGGCAGTCTTATGCAACGCTGTACATCTGCAAAAGGCTGAAAGGAAGTGGTGGCCCAGAGCTACTCAAATGATAAGCTGGTGCCTCTTGGCCTTGTCTGACACTGGAAAACTGCTGGAGATGGGCACTGGAGAAGGGAAGTCTTGTGTCATAGCAATGTTTGCAGTGCTGCATGCGCTTAGGGGTGAAAAAGTAGATGTGGTCTCTAGCTCTTCTGTGTTATGTCAAAGAGATGCAGAAGAATGGACCAACTTCTACTTGTACTTTGACATCACAGCCGACATAAACACAAATAAAACCGAAGATAAAGATCGAAAAGAATGCTACCAGAAGGATGTGGTCTACGGAACTATTGAAGCCTTCACTGCAGATCACCTGCGCCAGATATTTGAGATGAAGGATGTGAGGCCTGATCGCAGCTATCAGTGCATCATCATCGATGAAGTGGACTCATTGCTGCTGGACCAGGGAGTGCAGCTGACCTACCTGTCCAGCCCCATGGTCTCCATGTAGCACCTGAACATTATTCTGACCATGATCTGGAGCCACGTCAGCCAGTATGGCTTCCTGTCTACAGGACACCAGACATTTGTACAGGGTCCCCCTGCTTCATTCTTCAAGGCCATATTTGACTCAGTTGACACAGAGGAAACTGAAATTAAAGACCCAATGGACATTTTACATATTGCTGAAGAATCCAACATTGTGCCAAAAGGATTTACAGAGGATTTCTATAGAAGTGAAAAAGATGAACTTATTACAAAACTGAAAACTGTAACTCAGGATGCTGTGGTGGATTTTTTCCAAGAAATTGAGCACTATGTCCCTTATGGTTTTACTGTTTACACTTTAGACGACAACGGATTGCTCTGTCTTAGAAAGTCCAGCCCATACAGCAACCAGGACATTCCAGACCTTACATTCCTTGTTTTGGAAGAAGGCTTGTGTTGTCCTCTCTATGATTCAGAAGAAATCCTCATCAAGCTCATTGCAGAATTAATATCAAAGAAGATTCAGTACACCCCATGTACAAACAATAAAGACAAAATCATGGGAAAATATATGGAACAACAGGAACACTTGGGAGCAAAACAGACATTCTGTTTTTGCAGGACCTATATCCAAATCTCTCTGCCTGCAAAATACCAACATTCAACAGGAAGAAGTTATTTGAGGTCAAAGGTACTCTGAAGACATCAGCTGAAGAGTGGAAATTTGAAATAAAATGTGTGGTTATGGATCAAATTTCCCCAAATTCATACAGAAACGGAAGAGCAGCCCTGGTGATCTGTGAAACTATCAGCAAAGCCAAAGAGATCTACGAAGAGCTGAAAAGCAGCATCCCAGGTGAAATCATTCTCTACTGCCACAGTGACAAAGACAGTTTAAGCAAAACAGATAAGGAACTGCTTCCTGGTGATGTCATTGTTGCCACAAACCTTGCTGGGCGTGGCACAGACATAAAAGTTTCCAAAGAGGTGAACAACAATGGAGGATTATTTGTGATCCTCTCCTTCCTTTCTGAGAACACAAGAGTGGAACTCCAGGCTTTTGGCCGAACCGCACGCAAAGGTAAACCTGGATCTGCTCAGGTAATCGTGTCCACAGATCAACTGCAGCAGTCCTTCGGGACAGTGTCTTCTCTGGAGGAAGCTAAGAGTACAAGGGATAGACTTGCAGCAGAAAAGATAAATCACATGACGAACGACATCGCTGAGTTGAGACTGCGGGAAGATCTGTTTTCAGAGTACTGCAAAACTCTTCAAGACATCCACAGGAACACAGATGAAGTTGAAAGAAGAGCTGTTGTTGCTGTCATGGATGAATTCTGGGGAATATGGCTACAAACTAAATCAGAAGAAATTGACCAGTTGAAAAGAAATGAACTGCAAAAGAGCTTGAAAGATGATTTGTCTCGAGCGAAAAGTCAGTCTCAAAGGCAGACTTCACCTTGCTCCAGCATTTATCATTACATCAAGTTTGGGAATATCGCACTGAATGAAAAACAATGGGACGTCAGCAGCAGGCTATTTGAAAAAGCCATGACACAAGATGAAAGTTGGGCAGCCATAGCTTTTTACAATCATGCGTACTGCAGTATAAAGCAGCAGAAGGCAGATTACCTCAGTAAGGCCAGAGATGATCTAAGGAAGGCACAGGAGTCTCTGAAGTACCTCAGTGAGGAATCCTTGGTCTGTCTGGAGTTGGTAAAAATGTCCTCTCCAAACTCAGCCAACAGCAACCCAACCAGCCTTGAAAAACAGTTCACAGCCAAGTGCAGCATGTTAAGTTACTTTGACAAAAACATCAGTGAGGCCATCCAAAAGTTGGAGGAAATAAAAGAAAGAGGAAGGGATGCAAAGGCCAATAAATCACAAATTTTCTCCCTGGTGTCGAGTGCTGATGAAGATCTCCAAGAGGAGGTTGACAATCTCTACAGTCGAGGTCTGAAATATGTCTTTTCTGTGGAAGAAGAGCCTTGTTTCCCATGGGAAGCTCTGCTGGGGTTCGGTCTTGGAGTGTTACAGATTATTGGAGGGGCATTGCTCACTGCATTTACGTTTGGTACATTTGCTCAAGTAGGCATGGGTCTCATCACAGAAGGAATATCAGACTGCATCAATTGCATAAAGTCTATGGTGACAGGAGAATTCAGCTGGAAATCACGGGCTATAGAAAAAGCCATTTCAATTGGAACATCTCTTATGGCGTTTGGAATTGGAAAGCTGATTGCAAAGGGCTTCAAAGCTTGTAAAACGTTAATTAAGGGTTTTGGCAAACAGCTGAAGTCGATGCCAACATTTCTGTCCAGACAGGCTAAAGACGGTTTAAGTGTTGTTGCAATGACAAATATGAAGAATGCAGTAAAATACACTGGTAAAAAAGCGGTAGAGAAAATCATTACCTATGGATTTGGGAAGGCAGAAGAGGCAATACTGACAAAAATACTAAACCGCATTGAAAATGATGTGAAAAATGTAATTGTTGACAATGTCAAATCCAACATGGAAAAAGAGCCCTTGGCTGCATTAGTAGACTCCATTTTACTTTCACACCTTGAGGACAAACAACAATTTTCTGATCTCCTGCAGGACAAGAACAGAAAGAGTGAACTGCTGGCCATTTTCAGAGAGTTAAGCAACATTGCAGTACAGCCATTCTCTGCAGACCTTGGCTGGCAGAACAAGCTTAACTCATCCATCACCACAGTGATTGACAGCGCTAAAGCAGAGGCCAAAGGAAATTTAATTCATTTAATGACAGCCATCCAATTCGTCCACATGTCACTGGGAGGAGACGCCCTCATTGCAGTGCGCAGCCTCTCCAGCAAGTTTTTCTCAAATCTAAATGAAGAGCTGACTAAATTTAAAAAGCAAAAAGGTTTTTCAAAGAAAGTGCAGGTAAATGAGCTGTCTGCTTCAGACACTGAGATGCTGAAAGAATTCAAGCGGGATTTAGCCGACACCATCAGTTCTTTATTGGCCAATGCTTTGGTAGAAGTGTTCCACCAGAAGTTCTCCAGTCACATTGTTTCTCTTGTCCAAGACCAAGCAAATGGCATCATTGGCCATTATGTAAGAACTGGCTTAAACACTGACAGAACAGAGGACAGCCATGGCAAACTTACCAAAATGCAGGAGCTGAACCCAAGCACTAAACCTGCCAGTCAAACTGTGACACTGATCTACAGACCAAAGAGTGACCAATACCCAGAGGGCCATTACGATGTGCGCATCAATAACCAGACAGTGAGCATAGCCAGCGAAGGCAAGAGCTGCCTGTTTCACGCTTTGGCGCGAGGCATGAAACCAGAGGCCAGTAAAGAAGAGATTGCTTTGGATGCACATCGCCTCCGATCTGTGGAGGCCGACACTCTCCTCAGACACCCGGGCCAATGGGAGCCTTTCATCAAGCGCAAAGTATGGACTGAAGCAATCAGAGGAGGGGACTGGTATATGGCAGAGGGAGCTGTAGGAAAAAATATCATAAAAGAAAACAAAGAGTGGCTACAGAAAGAGGTTGGAAAAATAGAATGCTACGCAGATTGGATAAAATATAGATTTCAAAATCTAGGAATTGGACAATTCATCAATGCAGATCACCAACCACCAGTGAGTAGTATATTGGAAGCTAGAAAACTGAACCAGAATAGCAAATTAGCTGCAGCCATGCTTGAAGCAAGGGCGGATATTTCATTTCACTGTTGGGGGGGACAATAAACAGAAAAATTTCTCGAGAGCAATTCCTGAAGGGGACACCAAACGTGCCGCCAAAAGTACTGTTGTATTAAATGTATATAGAGGTCCATTATGAAACATTTCCATAAGCACTTCATTCCTTTCTTATGAAGATTTTATCAAATTGCCTTTGATATTACTGGGGTCTTTCTACTTGGCGTTTCGGTGCACTGAAAAATGATCGGATGTCTGTTTTTCTTTTTTCTGCCATTTTAACTGACCTGGCTGGCTGACAAATAGACACACACACACACACACACACACACACACACACACACACACACACACCCCACACACACACACACAGCATGCAGGTTATTTACAGTAGTAGGTGAGATGCAACACCCATTAACTGAACTAAAGCTAATATATGCCTAATTAGATTTAGTTTTCCAGAAAAAGCAGATCTCTAATGTTTTGCTGTCAATGTGTAAAAGTCCAGAACGCTATGAAGCCTGCCAGAAACTTACTTCAGGGTCTTTTTTAAGAATTAAGTCTTCATTTATTTCCAAAATTATAAACAAAATTACATAGTGGCAGCTATTTTACATGCAGTAAGAAAAAAAGAATATACTTAGAACCTAACTACGTAGGGTAAGTTAATCTTAAATAGCCTATTATATTATAGAAATATTACTGTTACCATCTACAAAAGATAATTTTGGTATGAAAACCCGCATTTTAATTTAACCAAGTATCCTGTATCATAAATACATGTCTGGCATTTGTAACAAACCAAACCGCTTGAAAATCGGTCGAAAATTCAGTGAGTTATGATGATTTTAATTGTGGATAGACCTCCTGCCTCCATAGACATACATGCATTAGGAGACGCGGCTGCTCCGTACCAACACTTTGACGCACAAGATTCAACCGCGAGGTAATGGAACAAAATGTAGTCTGGTTACAATTGTGAATGTGTTTTATTCTACTGAGTGGTAGAAGTAAAGAAAAATGTCTGACACATCCTTTATTTTAAGTTAACCTTTGCGAAGCAGCTACTTACTGGAGGTCTGCCACCACTGACACACTTCCAGAGATCTTCCACAGACACTCGTACCGAGGGCTAATGTGTGTGTGTGGGGGTTCGGGGAGGCAGGTAGGCAGTGGACTAAACCACTGTGAGGCATATGAGGGGGTGGGGGTGGGGGGGGTGGGGGGGCAATCTTTAGAAACTTAAAAACGCATTGTTTTGTGTCTATAATTAGCATATAAGTGCTTTCAATGCATATTATTATATTATTTAAAATTATATAGTTATGTTTGCGATGATATATTGAGGGGGACAACTCTCTGTTTTTCCCAGGAAGGGGGGGTCCGGACCCCCCTGTCCCCCCCGTAATTTCCGCCCATGGCTTGAAGTGGCAACAAACTCATCTCCTCTGGATAACAACCTGATTCCTGATGTGTACAGATATCATGGCCTTGAACTTCCAACTGTTTATGTGCCAAAAGAGGTACATCAAGAGTTTCTCAGTACAAAATCAAAATTGTTCCGAATGAGCGTGGCTACTGCCATAAGCAAGGATGATGTTGTGGGCGCGTTCAAACTGACAATCGTTGGTTCAATGGTCAGATCTGAGTTGGATAGCACCAAGAACTTCAAGAACTTTCAGGACAACCAGATGAGTAAAACCAGGCTTGCCATTTTTAAACAAAGTTTTCCGCAACACTGTACAAAGATGGTACAGCAATGGTCCAACCTGCTTCAAGACAAGGGTGTCATGACAAAGACAGATGTTGATGACCATTAATAAATGGATCGAAAAAAAGGACTACAAGAATCAAAACGATCCACATAGGAAGCAAGTCTCCAACCTTCTAAAATGAAAAGGTAACATCACATTTAATATGATACTAAAATAAAGCACTTATACAGCATTCATATATGAGTTTTTACAGTAAAAAAATATTTAATAAAAGGGCAGGTGGTACATGGAATAGAGACACATGTTCATAGTGCAGCTCTGTATCAGGAGGCCCAAATTGGTGAGGCAACAATTGGCTCAGCCTCGCCAGGGAAAAATAGAAGAAGAACTGATTGAACTCATCAGTCTCATAAAGCTCTGGCAACCTCTCGTTTGGCCGGGCACCTGGAGGTTTGTGAACTGAGCATATGTTGACTTCTCTTTTCTCCAACAGCATAGGCAATATGTGATTGCTGCCTTATCTGCACTATCCAAAATAGCAAAGGCTTGTTGTCACGTAAATGGGAGGAGTTGTGTGCAGCCACTTCCTCCTGAGTCTGTAGGAGAGATTTGTGGTGGGTGGGGTTAATAACGTAGTTCAATTCAAGTAGGGGAAAGAGGTACAAATTATAGAATATTTATATTCACTAAAAAGGTACACATCCAATTAAGAGAATGCTCTTAACATTGTATGCATTATGATAAGCAGTTGATCTAAATGAAAAATGTGTATTTGTGTTCTATTTACAGTATTGCCACCTGAGAATATGATTGGTGATGAAGTACAATGAAAACTACAGAGATCTTCCACCTCCCTGACGTTCATTTATCTTTTGATTTAATTCAGAATAACTTAATTTTACTATCCAGATCCAAGATCGGTGTGATGGTGATTTTCTGCTCATTGCCGATCCTCTGGTTGATGAGTGTTTGAATGTACTGTCAGCTGAAACAAAAAGTCATTTTCAAGTCATGTCACTTCTGACATCACAGTGTCGATCCTACAGCTCCCCCTTTTGACTTGTGGTTGTCTGGTACTGACAGTCTGCAAGTCGTTAAGGTAGTCATTGATTAATATGAAGGTAGTTATTGATTAAATCCTAGTCTAAGTTTGGATATAATGGTAATTATTGATTAAATTCTAGGTTTAAGTTTAATCTTTTCGAGTTTAAGTTTTATCTTTTTGATTGTAATCATGGGGTTTGATTAAGTTTAAAATCTAAAATCACTAAATTTAAAAATCCATTTAGTCATGAGTTGGTCGTGAAAGGGATCAATTCTTTATTTCTTTATATCTTTATTTCTTTGATTCTGTCTTTACATGTAATAATGTCATGTGTTGCAAGGAGATGATTATTGAGTGTGTATTGCCTCATTTAGGATTTTTCCCTCTTTCAGTCATCTTGAGGGTTTTTGTCCTAACTGTATGGCTAGTGTGTCTTTTACTCTTCCCTTGTCAGCGGTGGGAGAAGATGTTTGGCCGTTGTGGAAATTTATGTCCTGTGACCTCCGTCTGAGTCGGCATAGTGTTTTTCTTTAGATTGATACTATCAGTCCCACTCACAAGACATGCTGGACAGGTTAGTCACATGGTATCCCCTTGTACTGCATGTTATGGGTATATTAATGATGATCGTGATTATTGTTTATGATTATGTTATTGATTGATTGTTATTATTTTATACATACATCTATTTACCACCATGGTCACTTTTGTGTACATCCGATTAAATTAACATATTTGTGTTAAAAATATTAATTAAGGGGGAAGTTTACCAAGTTGACCAAGTTAACCTAAGTCTTACTATGTCTATGTGCCTGATGTATCTTGTCACTTGAAGGACATAGTATCTGTCATTATGTAACTGACCACTATATAGGCCTAGATCACAAGTTTCTCTCAGTACAGACAGACTAGCATCACTGACTCTGTTCATGTTGTTTCTCTCCAATGATGCATCATTAAATGTCTACTGAGTGATCAGATTGACTCCTGACTGTTCCTGTGCTCCCGTATCAATATCACCAAACAACAATATTAATGCTGCAGATCAATTCTATTTTCTGAGACATCATACTATAAAGCAAGGAATCTCTGTCTGTATGTGTGTGTGTGTGTGTGTCCTTCGCATATCCTGAGAACCGTTCGTCCGATCTACTTCACACTTGGCGGGTGTATTGCTGGGGACCCAAAGATGTGCAGTGTCGGATTTGGTGCAATTTGGACACGCGGCATGTTCAATATTAATAAACTTTGAATAAACAAGCGAACAGCGCTCTGTACAGCAGCGGGGCGAACGGGCACTGCACTAGTTAGTTTTAATGTGTAGAACAGTTGATGGAACAACTTCAGCAGTGACGTCAACTGAATAAAAAAAAATGTTTAAAAAAATTATAATACCCGTGTAAACATGGACAAGACATGTTCCACTTTAAAACTTAACACTTTCGAGGAATAAACTGTAAAGCCTCTCCAACAAACCCATTCTGTTTGCTTTGTAAATTTGTCCTGAAGCAGTATTTCATGTCAGCAATATCTTATCATATGCTGGAATTTAAGATTCATGTCAAAATGTAAGTGGCGTATCCTATATCCTAAGGATGATAGCAGGTTTCTCACTCAAGGTTAGATAGAAGGGAAGTCTGACCATGCGAACTCTTTAAGACCCTTTGAACTCCATTATGGAAATAAATGGATTGTCGTCACATGAATTGTTGTCAGACGAGTCACATTTTCATGGCCGCCATCACTCAAACATAACAACGCATAACCTAACCATGTGTGCTTTGGTTATCAATTTCAAATTAATTTGATGTACCACATTTTAAAGCCATACACATTTTCTTGCATGTGCTGGACTGATTATTTTTTATTGTTTTTTAATAAGAGATTTCTTCTTCATATACAGCCTGTACTGAGTATGGTATCCTTATGCGTCAGCATCCATTAATGTTAGAACTAAAGAAGCTCTTTTACTCTCAGACACAGATTTTAAACTCTTCAGTCTCTACTGAAATATATTTCCATGGACATAAAATCCACTATAGACATTGCATGATACGTTCATTTTGAAGATGCTCTTACCCAGAGCAATCTATAAAGTAAAGTGTTGATTTTCATAAAATATCATTACAGCATATCATTTAGGATCACATTTAAAATTTAATTCCAAACTATTATCTGGTGAAGGATGGAAGACATATCAATCAATGAAACCAGGCCGACACTCCTAGCATAGCACAGGAGCTAACCCTTTGGTCAGTGAAGGTGCAGGGTTTTTTTTTAGCCCTGATTCAACTAGTCAAGAACACTATTTGCTGATTTGCTGATTAATTCCTTAAAGGCATACTGAGCAGGATTTCCCCCCTTGAAATAGCATAAACTCACCCATAAATGAGCCGACTCAGTCATTACTTATGGCCCATCTAAAAGCCTCGCTGGCTACGTTAGCGGTCCTGAACTTTAATACATAGGAACTGGAGTTCTGGTCAGACAACCCGTTCTCATTCCCAACTCGTCCTATGTTGACTCTTTGTCAAATCCCTTGGCGTCACGATAACGACGCTAAAGGTACCCTTTCACATCTGTATAGGACGCACCGGGCGTTCCATAGATTCCATGGTAAAACCTCTTGTGGCAGTATTGGACGCCTACAACTTTCTCTCCTAGACCACGGAACACGGAAGCGTTACAGAGTCTAGCCTACATTTTCTGCCCAAATAAGGGATTCCGGTTTGCTGCATTTCTTTGCTTGAGCTCTTTGGTGACATGCTGAGACATGCTTCCGATAAAGGGCTATATAAATAAACTTGACTTGACTTGGTGCTAATATTGATTTTTGTTTTAAATGGTTAATATAGTAGATCAATTTCAAGGGCAAATGTAAAAATTTAAAAAAAAAAATACAAAAATGCTTGCATTTTAGCATTTGATGTCACCTGCTAAATAAATTTGGCTCATAACCAGTGACGGACTGGGATCATAAAACGGCCCTGGCATTTGCGACACAACGGCCCTATTTCCAAACTCAACACCAACCCCAATTGTTAACATAAAAAGCTTGAGATAAAACCATACAGACTGACTAGAATGCAGAAATTCGGAACACACAACACACACGCAACCGACACACACTACAATCGCTGATGAATGCCGACAACAATGCACACAATACTGTGAGCGGCAGAGTGCTACGACATGATATGCGCAACTAGTAAATTAAGGCACATTCGGGACAAATACATAGGCCAGACAGCCTCAGTAAATAATAATACAATAGCTCTACCAAAACATGAAAAGAGCACTGCCAGCTATAAATTCTAAAATCAAACTCCAACACAGCAAAGTAATATTTTAATTCTTTAGTTGGCTTATTCAACTTCAGTTGTACAGTTTCTCTCTCTCTCTGCTACCGCAACTATATCCGGGCTCTCAGTCTCGCGGTTTTTCCAAGCATACTACCACCGTGAACCAAGAGCGCCCCATTCTATAACAATGAACCAAGAGCGCCCCCTCGTGGACAAAATAAAGCACTGTCAAATTATAACATTAGAAACATCACAAGCCATAAACATTACACCAGCCACAGTGCATATTACAATAGCTCCACCAAAACATGAAAAGAGCACTGCCAGCCACAGTGCATATTACAATAGCTCCACCAAAACATGAAAAGAGCACTGCACAGCATATAATAATAAATTACCTTCATGTAGTTTGCAAGCTACGTAGGAGTTTGCTTTTCTCTGCTACCCTGTCAATCACATCGTCGGAGTCCAGCTTCATTAGGATCTCTTTTTCAGTTGCCATCAGCATGAAGGCCTCCAAATTGTCCTGTGATAAACTTCAACGTGGAGAAACTTCTTTCACATGCCACTTGTGTGCAGGAGAGGGTCAGCAAAAATTTGTAGGCCAACCCTATTGTGTGGTATGCATGAGTGTACATGTTCAGCTGCTGCAGGAGGAAATAGCAGCACAATGCACAGTTCTTGCAGGTTGTGCATCTTTTGCTCACCAGATCAATTTCTTCTTGATCCATCTGACTGTCCTCTTCCTCAGAGGTAACAGACTGTGACAGTCTGATTGTGTATTCATTCAGTGGAGACTTTTTCAGAGTGTCCCAGTGTGTGGCGAGGTTTGACAACTCAGACTGTAAATTCTCAACAGTTGCATCTTCATCAAGTGTAAGTAGGCATTTACTTATGTCCTGAAGTGCATTTGGGCGTAGTCCATTGGCTTTTATCGTTGAAAATTACGAGGATCTAGACATGCTAAGTCAGCATAAAGTTTCCCGTGCTGCAGGAAATGGCGATGCATACACTCAGAGGCTGTATCGAGAATGACGTTGTGGACATGGACCCTATAGGCCGACAATGAGTCTGTAGCTGTGTCCTCTGCATCAGCAGACTCCACTGGCATTGTTTTTCTTTTCTTGATGCGTTTTGGTGGCAGCGCGGCCTGCACTTCTATTTCAGATTCCTCACTTTGGAATCTACTGTTTGCCCATTTCACAAAATTGTCTGCGGCTTCTTTTACTGTGTCAAAGTCTCTGACATGGTTCTTCAGTTGCTCGTGTGTTTCTGTTACCATCCGATGGGCAGCCAAGAGATCCATCGCGCTGGTTTGGAGGTACTTTGCAAATGGCGACGTCAGTGTGAAAATGCGCAGGAACACCTGCGCAGTCAAAACTGTCTCGTATTTAAGAAGTGACTCCATGAAGGCGTGTGCTTTTACACGTACAGCTGGTTTAAACTGTGGATTATCCTGAATCTTGGACAATGTTGCAACTAGGTCCACACATTCGCCCAGCATTGTCTGGCTGGGCGAATGATCCAAAGATCTTCAGTGCAGCATCCTTCGAAGACCATCTTGTTTCGCCAATCAGTGAAATCCTTCGGTGATGGGGTGCCTGACTGACACCTTCCCAAACATTCATTCACTGATATGAGTCACGAAGAAACACTGCAATGTCGTTAACCAACCCAAATAATGATGCTGCTGCTATCACTACACCTGTGGTTTCAGACATAACCAGGTTCAGTACATGGGCATAGCACCACACATGAACTTGGCTTGGGGCTTCCTTCGACAGCCAGGCAGAGAACCCCCTGTATTGGCCCTGCATATTTGCGGCCCCATCTGTTGAGTTTCTGATGCAGTTCTTCACATCAATTTTGCAAGAGGCCAAAGTCTGTTTAAGCAGTTTAAGAAAGTCCTCCCCTGCTGATGATTTGCATTCAACAACTGCCAGTAGCTTCTCGTGAATGCTGTCTGTTACATAGCGGACTACAACACTGCACTGATCTTTTGATGTGACATCTTGTGTCGTATCGATTTGTACTGAATACATTCCAACCTGGATGACATCAGTAGCAACACTCTCTTTGATTAGTTGCTGGATAGACTCCACAACCGAATTCACAGTTGTTTTGGACATTAATGTCACTAATGAACCTCTTCCCTTGCCCGACTTGCTCTTCTCAGTGCACTCTTGTACATGCTGCTGTAAACAACTGTCGTATTTACTGAGAAGCAAAAGTATCTCCAGAAAGTTCCCATGATCAACCGACATGTCAGCTAATGAGTGCGCGGCCTCAGATTTATTTCCCAGATAACTAAGTGCACGTTTGCCTATCAGTTTTACCATGTTTACCACACGCTCTAGAACTTGCTGCCTCTTGTGCACTTGTTCTCGACGGGCTGACATTTGATTTGATTCCAGCAAAGCTGCAATGTCTGCCTGACTTACCCATGAAAAGCATGCCTTTACGCATTCCATATGAGTAACAGTTTTTTCATGCTCATTTAGCCTCTGATGTATGTGCCTCCAATCGTTACATCCGTCAATGAAGGGATTTGTCTCAGTCTTTTTGGAAAATGCCAGGCACATAGCACAAAATAAAGAATGGTTCTCAGCACGATAGCTGACCCATTTACGTTGTGATCCATCTTTGCGTTTAAATGCTTTCTTGACTGGTTCGTCAGCCGACTGATGTGGGTGAAACTTGAAAAACAATTCAAGTGTGCTGGAATTTGGGCGTCTGAAAAAATCGTATTGAGCATCCACCTCTGTAGCCACGCTTGCACCGGCTCCGCTCCCCCCTCCTGCCTCAGTTGCCTCCGGTAATCCACTTTCCAAGGCATTTTCTTTGTCATCTGTTCCTGCTACAAGTGCAGTGTCCAAGTCTGATTCGTCTGCCTCTTCCTCTTGTTTGTCTCCCTCTTCCTCTAGGTTGTCTCCCTCGTCTGCCTCTGCCAGAAGTTCAATGTCCGTGTCGTCGTCGCCCAAGCTAAAGTTAGTGCTGCTAGCTGAAGCAGTACTGCTAGCAATACCTGCAGAGGCCCCGGCGGCGGACTGTTTCGAAAATAAATCAGTTATTTTCGCACATTTTTCACCCTCAGCCAGCAGAGCTTTTTTTGTTTTTTCTCTCCTTTTCTCTGCCTCACCCTTTGATCGTTTGGTGCCCCAATTCATTTTCGTTTAGCCTGGCATCATTTTTCTACCGTGTTCGGTCTATCGTATAATACCCATCGTCCCTTGTCCCTTGTAGCTAACGTTGCGTTGCGTAGCAACGAGTTGATCACGAGAAAATGTATGTGTATTTATTAAAAGTACAAATATATGAGGGCCAATATAAAATGTTTTGGGCCACTGAAATAAGTTTTTTTCAATGAAAATCATCAAAGACAAAATTATTTTGTTTTTCCTTTTTTCTTTTCTTTTTTAGATCAACGTAATAATCCATTCTGAGTGGCCCAAGCGGCCCATAGTCTCCCAGGCCTTCTGGCATTTGCCCACCTTGCCAGATGGCCAGTCCGTCACTGCTCATAACCTATATAACAAGTTATTTCAGTGGCATCTCAATAAACTCCATAAAAGATAGCACTTTATAACGACTGTATTGTTACTTCTACTTTACAATAAGCATAATTTAAACAGAAGAACGCAGCTGGGAGTTCTGTTTCTAAATGTTGCATAATCCGTTTTGTCATTGAACATACTCCTTTCTGCCCGTAAAACATAGCTGATGAAATCGCGGCAAAATAGCACCAACAAAAGTAGATTTTTGTACATTTTTTTGGTTATATCCTCTTATAACATCAACCTTTTGCCTCAGATTGTATTGCATTTTTGTAATATTGAGCAGTTTGCTTTTTCACAACCTTAACCTTGCACCCAGGAAAACTACAGTTTGCGCTGTTTAGCACTTCACAATAAATGCCCTGCTGCGTGGGTTTTGTAGTTTTATTGTTGTTTCTCTCATAGTGGATGTTGTAAACATGGAATTGACATTGTTACTTGGGTACTTGAGGGTGGAAAAAAACAAATCTTTTATCAGATTTGAGCCATCTTAATGGGAAGCAAGGGAATTTCAGAAAATATTGCATTTCAACCCAACTCAGTGCCGCCCGCCATCAGTAACCTCACTCCCATGAAAGTGCAGCTCAATAGCTTTCTAGAAAAGTTGACCCCATGTCTCTAGCCCCTTCTGTTGCTGCATAATAAGCCTTCAAAAGTTGCCCGGGGTCAGAGTTCAAAGGGCAATATTGCAGGGTTAGGGTTAGGCCTTGACCTGGAGAGTAACATATGTCAATATGAAGTACGGGTGGTTCCTGTACTGCAAACTGTAGTTTTTCCAAGTGCAAGGTTACGGTTGTGAAAAGGCAAACTGCTCAATATTACAAAGATGCAATACAATCTGAACCAAAAGGTTGATGAGGATATAATCAAAAAAATTACAAAAATATACTTTTGTTGGTGCTATTTTGCCGCGATTTGATCAGCTGTTTCACGGGCAGAAAGAGGTATGTTCAATGACGAAAAAGATTATGCAATGTTTAGAAACAGAACTCCTGGCTGCATTCTTCTGTTTAAATTATGCTTATTGTAAAGTAGAGGGTAACAATACAGTTGTTATAAAGTGCTATCTATCTATCTTATATGGAGTTTATTGAGATGCCACTGAAATAACTTGTTATATAGGTTATGAGCCAAATTTATTTAGCAGGTGACATCAAATGCTAAAATGCAAGCGTTTTTTTTTTTACATTTGGCCTTGAAATTGATCTACAACCATATTAACCATTTAAAACAAAAATCAATATTAGCACCAAAGAGCTCAAGCAAAGAAATGCAGCAAACCGGAATCCCTTATTTGGGCAGAAAATGTAGGCTAGACTCTGTAACGTTTCCATGTTCCGAGAAAGTTGTAGGCGTCCAATACAGCCACAGCGTCGTTATCGTGACGCCAAGGGATAGGACGAGTTGGGAATGAGAACGGGTTGAAATAAATGACAAGTGGACTTCCAGTTTCTTTAATAAAACAGTAAATTAAGTAACATGGCAATTTATTTTACCCTGAGAAACTCTTGGTGGGTTGAAACCCCTCAAACAAAACAGAGATAGTCTTAACCTCTATGTTTGAACATAAACACTTGGGATCATAACAGTACTTAAACAGCATTTCCAAAAAGATGACCACATGTATGACAAATCAGCTGCATTCAAAAAGTGGCTATGACATTGATAAGGCACCTTTGTGTGTGTGTGTGTGTGTGTGTGTGTGTGTGTGTGTGTGTGTGAGAGAGAGAGAGATAGCAAGAGAAGCTGTGAGAGTGTGTGGGGGGGGGGGGGGGGGGAGAGGAGGGGGGGTCAGAACCCCTACCCCCCTCCATGCAAAAGGGCTGAAGTCTGAATTTAGAGGTCCACAAAACATCTTTCCTATATCTTAAAATAAAAGTGCTATAGTAAGTATAGTAAGTGCAAAAATGTCCACATATGCACAGCACAAAATAAGGCAAACATAACATAAGCTTCAAAATAAAAATGACAAGTGGACTTCCAGTTTCCTTAACAAAACAGTAAAATAAGGAACATGCCAAATTCTTTAACCCTGAGAACCTCTTGGTGGGTTGAAACCGTTTAACATAAGTTAAACAGCATTTCCAAAAAGATGACCACATATGACAAATCAGGAGCATTCAAAATGATTTGAGAGAGAGAGAGAGGGAGAGAGAGAGAGAAATCAGGAGCATTCAAAATTATTTGAGAGAGAGAGAGGGAGAGAGAGAGAGAGAGAGAGAGAAATCAGGAGCATTCAAAATTATTTGAGAGAGAGAGAGAGAGGTTATTCAGTGAGCGAGTGTAGAGGTTATTCAGTGAGCCATATCCATGATTACAAAGTCACAAAAAGTCATACAGCATCAGTAATTCATTCCCAATCCCAATTCTTGTTCATCCTTAAATGAGAAGACATTTTGCAACTGCAATGGAACACCAATCCTGACTGTGGGGGCCTCACTAAAACCCTTTATCTTCATGTCTAGTTAAGTAAGCTGACCTTGAGATCATGGACCATCTTCTTGTTCACATCCTCCAGCTCAAGGAAGACTTTCTGAAAAACCTCAAAGGTATATTTCAGTTTCTTGGGATAGTTTAGTTCCAAGGCATAGATGAGGCCCATCAGGTAGGTACATGCGTGTGTCACACTCAGAATTCTAAAAAGGACCTCTGCTCCTTTGATAGCTAACCCAGCTTGCTTGTTCATGCCGTCATCGCAGGCTTTGCTGACCAAGAAAATGTTGAGAACCAGCGTAGTGAGGTCCTTTTGGATGGCTGCAGCATCATCATCGTCAACAATCTGAAATGCAGATGAAATTGGACTGAAATTACAGAAAAATCTGGTAAGAAATGGTTGGAGGGATATTGTGTATACAAGAGAGGTGGGACAATGGTAGAGGCAGAGAGGTGTATGAATTCCCAAGTAAGCAAGCTATCACAACATTTCATATGGATTAGTAGTGAGTAGCCTATTCAATGCATGTACACAATCTCAAATGGGGTAGATGTATTTTTTTTAACTAACCTGGTAGTCTATGATCAAGTCCTCCACCTTCTCACCAAGGTACAGAATAAGGCCTCGGATCACCGCTTGTCTTCGGATCTCAATGCTATTGCCCTGCCAAAATATAAAATGTTGTTTAGTAGACCCTAGCCAAAATTCAGGAAAAAACGCCTAAAACGACATACCCAAAATGAATCAGGAATAGCTCCTCAACCATAAGGCCTATATGCATGGCTCTGGCCTCCTTTGATAGGTAAGAAGCTAAGGAATATGAATCCATTGTAAGTAAACCTATATCTATTACCATTCCAGAGTAAATGGTGATGCAATAAAGGAACAAATAATATTTTCATCCTCGCCTAGTATATAATCTAAATTTCAAAGGCAATATCATCATTATAACCAAGATCCCATGTATAATGATGCAACTGAATGTGTTCTCCTACTCCTTGACTACAACTGTAACTGTAAATTTGATGAAAATACAATAAAATAAAACATTTATGATACAATTTATAAAGATATATTCAGGTGGTCTCCATGCTTTGGCCATTTGGGTATCCAAAGTGTCCATGTGTGCCATATGGTTTTCTGACTTTTTACTGGGAATTTTACTTCAAATGACTATTTATTTCCATATAGCCATGTTACAAATAACAGAAATCTCCCAAAAACATAAAAATAGTAAAAAACACAAGGAATATTGATCAAGTTTGTGCGTCATGCACCTTCCTGTGTAATGGCATTGAATCACAAACACCCCTACACAGGGCTATTTATAGACAACGGCTGGGTCCTCTGGGTCACATGACACATCGCTGGATTCGTCTCAGCCTGTAGAATCAAATTGTGTTGTCAGTGCTTCGATACAGCCAGCAGATGGCGACAATGACCATGAGTTCCCCATATAGGCTTTCTGTCTAATTTGGTCCGATGCTTTTGTTTGAAGCACGTGGCGGACCGTACCGGCGGTTGGGAATTGACGATGGGAGGGTGAGTAACTAAAATCTGGCATTTTTGGCTATAACGCCATAAGTCTTTGGTGAAATATTAGGGCAAAAACATAGATTTTTGTCAGTGTGACAGTAAAATGTGAAGTTTAACTACTACGTTTCCCCGAGTCTAGCGGATGATGTGTTGCTCGGATTGTGATGTGTTTGGTGTCGTTGGAAAGCTGGGAATCTCTAGTTTTGTTCGTATTAAGCATGTTGTTGTAGAGTGACGAGAAAATTATCCCAGCGCCTTTGAACTCAACTGGCTCTTATATTTATTAAGTTTATATTTTTACCACATTATTATTAAAACTCTTCGTAATCAGACATAGTTTGGACAAAATACAATTGGTTTATAGATTATGAAAGCTCCCCCCCCCCCTGTTTTCAAAACAGTATAACACTCGTGTCATCTATAAAAAAAATTAATCTTTTCACAGCGCCATTGGAGTCCCGGTACCGGGATCTTTGGGTAGATGTGGTTAGAACAGACTGCAGAATACTGAAACATAAATCTATAACAATGCAAGTTCATACCTCATTAAGCATTTCCAGGGTTGTGTCAAGTTTCTTCCCCACAGCTCCTCCCTTTTTCCTGTACAGAGCCAATAGCTTGGGCGTATAATGGTCCAACTTCACCATGAGCGTGGACTGCAATGGCTTCAGGCAGATCCTTTGGAATTCCTCCTCAATCTGAAAATTTCAGTGTGCATGTGAAAGACAAAGATGTCACTTTAGATATGAGATAATAGCAATGATGCTGGAAAAAGATGGGGCAATGACGATTGGAAAAATGTTATCTATAGAGAAAGCAAACTTCAAACTGTGACATGAAAACTGCATATGATTGAAAACAAGACTAAAATTAAACATACCAGAGAGGGTTCAAAGAGGGCAGGCCATCGGGCTTTAAAGTCGATGACAGGTGGTTTCTAGAGGATGACATCTTTCCGACGCAATGAGAAGGTCTTCGCCATCTTCTCGTTGATACATTTGCTGTTATCCTTCTTCTTGTACTCATAGAGTAGCTCCACTCACTCCTTTTCAAGGGTTTCATTGGACTCCCCTCTAGGATGAGGTGGGAGGTAGTTGACCTCTGACTTCTTGGCCTTTTTCAAGTTCTTTGCTGGAGTTCTGTCTTCTGCTGATTTTCTCTTCAGACAGTACACTGAGCTCTGGTAATTCAAGATTTTTAATGTTCGCCCTGTAATTTGCAACCTTGTACTTGAGGCTGTTGTGCCAACCGTATAAACCATTGAAGGACACCGGGTCCCTCAAACATGGGTGCTTCTTGAATAAGGCCTCAGCAACTTGCTCCCTTTGTGCACTTGAAGGATAGGCAGTGTACACAAAAATGTTCTCTGCCAGTTTATCCAGAATGTGTGACTTTACTGCTGGATTCTTGAGAATGGTTCCATCCTTTCTATAAACTTCATTGGCGGCTTCAAGTATGAGCTCAGTGTCTAGAGAGAAGATAGGTATCTCAAACTCATCTGGCCAAGATTGGCACCGAAGGGAGGAGCTGCTATCAGGAGAAGACAGAATGACGGTGTCGTGGGATCCCACAGAAGACACATCTTCTGATACCTCAGTAGGAATGCTATCAAAGCTCTCTTGGATTCCTTTAGCACTCACAGTATTTTCAAAATCCAATGTGATCACTGGCACGGGCTCCACAAGTACCACTTTAATAATGTCTTTGTCCTTTTTTTCGTCAGTGGCCAGTAAAGTAAAAAACTGACCATCAAAGTCTTGATCCATGTACTGCACACTAAACTCTTTTTCAATCATTAATGTCTTTTGAACAATTTGCTTCAACTCCTCCACGGTCGGAGGGATTCCTGAGGGCAAGGCCAGCTTGCGTATTTCATCTTGCACTATGACTCGTAGTCTTGCAGACATCTTGAATATTCTGTAGCAGGAATAGTGGACACATTAGTTATGTCAAATTTGAGAACGCAAAGGTTCAATTCAATAATTACATTGGATTCAAAGTAGTTGGGCAAATATGCTATGTCAAATAAGATATGATAAATCATCTGGGCCAAATTTTACATTTACCCCCAACAAACAACTCCCCAAATCTCCTGACACATTAACAAGAAAATTCACAGGAGTCGACAAGTCTATGATCATATAAATGATATAAATAATCATATGATGATTATGATGATTATAAACAAAAAAACCAAGATTAACACTAAATGTCCACTGATTTACAGAGCTGCTTATTTATACCAGTTGTACATTGACATTACCAACCTATAACACTCAATTCATGACAATGTCTATTGTCACCATCATATCAACATTCAAATTTCCTGGAAAATCAACTGTTCAAGACAACTGTTCAATTCTTGAAGAGATACTGCTATTGGAGATGGTGCTCAAGCACTAGTTATGGTCAATCTGTTTACATATACCACAAACACTGTGATCTTGCTTGAATTTCAAGGAGAACTAAACAGAAGCAAAAAAAAAAAAAGACAACATAAGTTTGGTGGAATATTGTAATCTGTTTTTGACAGTTGGGACACTGGAAAACAGAGAATCTTAAATACTTGCCAGTGTCTGTGAATTATGGAACAATATGATAACATATCAATGCAAATTACAATACCTAATCTTGCAAGGGGATGTGATGCTTCATGGTGACAAACCGCTTTTGTCAGAAAAGAGAAGAAGACATTTCACCTCATTGCCATTTTTAGTGTGAAGAGCAATGAACCTTACCCACAGACATTATACAGACAGATGAGGCAATTGGCAACAGGTGAGTCATGACATGGGTGACATGGGTCAACCCTCCTAACAGAACAAAGACCATCGACATTGGACATTATACTTAGTAAATTATACTAGTTGATCCATTAGGAAACATGATGGTTTTAGAGATCTACTGGTAAAGGGTGGGACTGACTGACTGTAATGGCCAATCTTGATCTTTGTTCTATTAGGTGGGTTGACCCATGTATTAGGTGGTGGTAGTAGTAGAAAGTCCAAGTGACTCACCTGTTGTCAGTTGCCTCATCTTTCTGTATAACATCTGTGAGTAAGGTGTTGCTCTTCACAGAGCACTGAAGATGGCAATGAGCTGAAACATCTGTTCTCTATTATATCCTTTTGTCCACTTGCACCTTTAGCATTATTAAGCATAAGTTTAGCATTATGTATTTTTTTGTGATGAATTTGATTATTATTGACTAGACTTTTTTGTACCAGACATTTCCTTTTTTTTTTTTTGCAGTGTGTGGAATAAACCTTTTTTCCGTTGTCCAAATAGATAGTACAGTTTATGTATATATATACAGATACAGTTTCAAATGGCAGCTATGTAAATCAGGACATTGCATGTATATCATTTGTCAAACTTCCCCTTTGCAACTCCTATTTGTACATACCTTCAATATGGCCCAAAAGCATGTGGAGGATAGTCCCAGATTTAAATTCACTTGTGAAGGAAAAACAAAAATTCAATTACTAACCACAAAAAATGTATGCATTTGAATGTCACAAAAATAAGAACAATGAAACCATTAAAAACATATACCATATAGTACTACATTTTTCATCTAATGACTTCCTAAGCCATCAATGCCATTCAGCCATTAATTTCTTTGTTGAATGTTGGTTTCACATAAGTAGGGGTTATTATAAACTGATAAATGTACATGCCTTGATAAGAGGGTTAATCTTTTGATAAGAAAGTGATATGAATTGACCTCAACACATGACGATCTATAGACTGGGTCCAATCCAGATTTATTTAACGACGCTGAAGTTGTCTACTTATTCGCAGCTTTCTGTCTGTGGACGAATTGATTTTTTCTGAACAGAAGGTTTCCTCTGTATTTAGAGTGTTCTTTGTCTCATATATTAGAATTCTTGGAAAAATACAAATTCTCTACCTGAAAGGACCTCGACGTTTTAATAATTAGAGAGACTATGCTCAACCTGTAATGAACCGAGTGTGATTGATTGCACTTTCTGCCTATTTGCTGTGGCTCTACCTCTGACTATCAAAATGTCTTCGGTGGACATGTAGTCTCACATGCCATGTTCAGGGGGCCATAATACAATAATGCTACAGTAAAATTCCCCATAATTCTGTATTTGGACACTCTGTTACATTGTCTATGATGCCCCAGTATCAGATTCTTGAGACATTTTAGACATTTTAATAATCAAGAGATAGAGCCACATCAAATAGGCAGAAAGAGCAATCACACTTGGCTTATCTTCGGTTGACATGTAGTCGTCCAGCAGTAGTTGTTACCCAGTGAAAGACGCCAAAAAGGCGCCAAAAGAAAACTCGCCGCAAATTTCTGCCTGTAGCTTCTCCTCAGAACAACTTCCGGTAAGCTGCTGTGTAGACCGGGCGAAGCTTGGGATGCAGCCTTCACCCAGTGTTTCCCCGAGAATTTTACTTACAGTCGGGGCACGGTCCGGGGGAGAAACACTATAGCAGTAGGCAGCAGTTATTATCGGAAATGACTGAATGATTATAGAAACACTATATGCGTAGATAGAAATGACTGAATGATTATAGAAACACTGTAGGCGCAGTTATTAGTGGGAACTACATTACATGTTTACTAAAGATTTGAAATCTTTTTAAATTCAATTTTCAAATCTTTCAACTCAATTTTGTGTCATTATTGTCTTTATTCTGTTTATCCTCATCTTTGTAATATGGAATACATTCATGATACTATGATGAAATAAGAAGGAAAAAAGAAGTGTTTGTGCCTTCTTAAAAAGCTTTTGTCCTGTTGTGAATATATATAGCACTTGAAATGGGAAAATGTTCTGTTTTATTGAATATTGTCTTTACTCTGTCCTACATATAATATTTGCTGACATCTGAATAATAACAATAACCTTTTTTGAAAACAAAGACAAATAAAATTTAACTTAAAACTGTCCTTATTGTGAGATTATTAGAATGTTTTCACAACAGAAGTGTATGATTAATTGTAACTGGTAGTAATTTTTGTATGTAGTTTAAAAACTACATGACTAGTTTAAAAAATGGGTTGACTACAGGTGTGTGTGTGTGTGTGTGTGTGTGTGTGTGTGTGTGTGTGTGTGTGTGTGTGTGTGTGTGTGTGTGCGTGGGGGCTTCCGGCCCCCTGATAATCAGTTCTACATTTTGTGGCCCCCACCACCACCCAAGTTGCCCATCCCTGCCGTAAAGAGATGACACACAGCTTCGGTGACTCCACGGTCAGCTCGGTCAGCTCCACGTTGTCTCTCTCTGGCATGTAGGTTTTGCCCGGGCATGTGTGAGTTTCCCAGACTGCAGCACATGTATGGAGATTTTTTCCTATCTTTAATCAAGAGCGTGGTCTTTCAATTTGAGAGCATGATTTATTGATTTCACGTTCAGATTTTGTAATGCTTTCCCTCAAACCCTGTCCTCGCACTCAAATATCTCCTGCTTGCACTTAGATTTGCTCTGCTTCTGCTCAAACTGTATGCTTGCACTCAGATATAATGTTGCTTGCACACAGATTTCCTGCGCTCCAGCTTCAGCCCTTCTCCTCGCACTCAGGCTGCTTCTGTGCGCTCGTGAAACGTCTGCTCTCGGATTTCTGCTTTGCTCTCGGATTTCTGCTCTGCTCTCGGATTTTTTGTGCAACAACCCTGTCAAAATTCCCCAACCAATAGAATGCCAGGTGTAGTGTTGACCAATGAAATGATCCCTGCCTCGTTGCGGGTGCGTTCGCTTTACTTCTTAGAGCATCCCGTACGGGCGGTTACTGTTTAACCGGGTTCATCCACTCCCGCCCTCCGGGGCTTTATTAAATACGACTTTTGGAATAAAAGGACAGTTAATGTATATACCAGCGCCTGTACTTTTTCTTTTACTATAATAGCTACATAAAATAGTAGCCGTATAGCACACCGGCCTCCCGTCGGTGTGCTAGAGGAGAAAACGACGTCACCTTCATGACTCGGGAGCGGGAGTCTCGCGGATCGCTGGCCAACATGGACCGTCAAAGTCAAGGACCTCAAGTAAGTTTTTTATTTTAATGGTGCTATTACTTCCTTCAAATTGAATTGGTTAAGTCATATTTGCGGCATAAGAATACATCCATGATAATATGCTTGGCTTTCAAGTGTTGTACGTTATGGGAACATTGTTGCTAGGCAACTAACAACAAAATGGACGCCGCCGTGTTTCATTTTTTTCCTGTATTTTAGTGTTTAGGAATGGGAAAAGTACCAACAGCAAAAGTAACCAGCTAACACATTAAGACAGTAGAAAACAAAAGTAAATTCAATGAGCAACTACATTTTAAAAACGCAATTGGTGTGTTGTGTATATATACTTCTCTTCAAATGATGTTTACCGTTGCTGTGTCAAAGTCTGCTCTATCAGAAAGGTTTCACATGTTGGAAATACGGTAAACACGTCCCCACTTGCAGGTATCCGACGGGAGGCCGGTGTGCTATACGGCTACTATTTTATGTAGCTATTAAAAAGAAAAAGTACAGGCGCTGGTATATACATTAACTGTCCTTTTATTCCAAAAGTCGTATTTAATAAAGCCCCGGAGGGCGGGAGTGGATGAACCCGGTTAAACAGTAACCGCCCGTACGGGATGCTCTAAGAAGTAAAGCGAACGCACCCGCAACGAGGCAGGGATCATTTCATTGGTCAACACTACACCTGGCATTCTATTGGTTGGGGAATTTTGACAGGGTTGTTGCACAAAAAATCCGAGAGCAGAGCAGAAATCCGAGAGCAAAGCAGAAATCCGAGAGCAGACGTTTCACGAGCGCACAGAAGCAGCCTGAGTGCGAGGAGAAGGGCTGAAGCTGGAGCGCAGGAAATCTGTGTGCAAGCAACATTATATCTGAGTGCAAGCATACAGTTTGAGCAGAAGCAGAGCAAATCTAAGTGCAAGCAGGAGATATTTGAGTGCGAGGACAGGGTTTGAGGGAAAGCATTACAAAATCTGAACGTGAAATCAATAAATCATGCTCTCAAATTGAAAGACCACGCTCTTGATTAAAGATAGGAAAAAATCTCCATACACATGGAGCATACTGCCAGTTGAGTAGATGAAACAAGGTAATTGTTCGTAGGGTAGGTGCGCTCAAGAAAGTAGGTTGGATTTACGCAGGTGCATCTTGTTAAAGAAACAATTAAAAATATTATGTTTTCAGAACAACTGCAGATTAAGTTAATAACTAGATATATTTGTATACAAACTTCCATTTTTATTGTTAATTTCACAGATTTAATTGTGCAGCATTTACAGCTTCCCAGACTCAGAGGCTACAATTTCTCTTTCCTTAGGCTATTTCTTTGTATGCCAGGAAGGTCCTGTCCATCACGCCCAGTGTGTTACTGTAACCAAGTCCTTACAGTATCCTCACTGTTATTCTGTTTTACTAGGCTACTGAGTATTAGGCTGTAGTACAGTGGCCTGTATTACTGTAGAAAAAAACAACAACTTTACAGTGATATGCAGTAGCCTAAATTGAATTATTTATTTAGTTTCGAAAAATATATGAACTTTATCATTAACATGCCTTTAAAAAAGTGACAGATTTTAAAACCGCATGAATTTAAATGTAATACATGAGCAACATGAACCTTTCAAAGGCTTTTCCTTCAAGTAAACTCCATCTAGCAGTAAGTAATTTGTCCCACACTGGGACGTTTACTGGGACATTTGGTTTTAGGACATATAGTAGGCTACATACTACAGCAAAGCATGATTAAATAAGCATTGACCTGTGCCATCCGTTGCCGTCTCCTTTCTCTCCACAGCTCTGCTGCGAATATCAGGAGTCAGACTTCTGTCTTGCAATGAAAATGAACTTTTATTTCCTTTTAAAATGACAATACTAAATTTCAGGGGAAAATGGAGGTGGAACACAATTGTTGTGAAAGCACCTGAGTGATTATATGTGTGAACTTGGTTTCGATGGCGATGTGTTGATGCATTGTGTGGCACTGGGACATTTAATGGGACTTTTAGTTTTGGGACACATATACATACTAGACCAAAGTATGATTAAATAAGCATAGACCTCTTGCTTGCTAGACACTTGGCTGGAATCGTCCAGGTACCTGCACAGCAACAGTGCGTGTAGGCCAGCATACAAGCCCTTTGGCCTTTTCTCAATCCACTTTTAAATACTTAATGACAATTGTACAGTGTGGGAGCCCCCCATGTAACAGCACAAACACTTTGTTCCCATAGAAAATCAGGACTAACATTTTTGCTGATTCAACTTTAAAAAGGGCACAAACAGTCAGTTCGTTTGCCTCGACAGTGTAGCGGTTATGCCTGGGGATTCTCCGGACCCAAGCCCCTCTCAACATCCACACGCTCCAAGGTTCTTTGTGGAGCCACCTGCCCCTTGCTGCACGATGGTCGGGTGGTCAACCTCCTCTATACTGGCCTTGGCGGAGACAGCGACTCGGCAGCCGGAGGCATCAAGGACGGACGGCGGAGGTGTTCAGCCAGTGGGGGAAACTCCGACTCATCCAGTATGCTAAATCTGTTTGCCAGCTGAAGATGAGGTGGGGGGAGATGAGACGGGCGCAGACCACCCTTGCTGACCGCTGGCTCTGGGACGGCGTGGAGCATAGGGGAGCCTTTGGTCTTACTCCCATCTGAGGCTCCGGTGGTGGTGTAGAATGAATATTCTCTCCTGGAGCTCAGAGATCTCTTGACTGCACCGTTTGCAGTTTACACAGTCGGATGGCGAGGTAAGTGGAGCCATGCTTAAAAACCGGCTAGCTTAGCCGATAGGCTAAAAACAAAACAAACTAAGCTAGCAAACAGCTGTCAAGGCAGCAGTAAATAGCCGCAAACTTAAAAGTCCGATCAGGACACAATAAATAATTAAGTCAGTAAAATTGGTTAAAAGTAGTTAAGATCGATCCAAAACCAAAACGACTTAAAAAGTAAAATCGATCATAAAACCAAAACTACTTAAAACACATTTTTAAAATGCGTGGGAGACACAGGCTGTGAACACACTGCTAGCTTCCAAATTTGAAACTCATTTCAAAGTAGATCGACTTTGGTCAGCAGTGAGAGTGTTTCTCTACACAGGAGTCCCCACTCCCTCCTCTATCTGACACAGAGACACTGAGGAACCAGTCGACCCAAACCCAAACCCAGGATAGAGTGGTTCAGTGAATGTGGAGTGGAAGGTGCGGATGTGGATCAGTGTGTCAGAGGAGACTCTGTAGAAGGACAGAGAGCCAGCCGGCCAGTCCAGATACACTGCTACTCTGTTAGAGCCAGAGGAGGGGGGGATTCCTGTGGATACTAATGTGTTATTGTGCCAGACAGAGTAACGATCATCACAGCAGTCCAGACTCCAGGACTTTTCATTCCCTCCAAGACAGCAGTCAGCACCCCCTCCTCTCCTACTGATTCCTCTGTAAGTCACTCCTATATAAACCCTTCCTTTCCTCTCTACCTCCCAGTAACAGCAACCAGTCAGACCATTTCTACACAGCAGCTGAAACCAGCAGTCAAATCTCTCTGGGTGATTAGGATATGGCTGCTCCTCTCTCACCAGTGTCATCTTTCTGTTGTCTTTAGACAGGAGGAGGTTTCTGTGTGCTGTGTTTGGGTCCAGTGTGAGTTCACAGGCATCTGATGGAGAGAATAAGAGAGAGACACAATACAGAAACTATTTTTATTCTAATAGACCTGTTTATTATTTGTTGATTTATTAACAGTTTGACCTTTAATTTCTTAACAGTTTCATGATGACACATTATATCAGCCATCATCTTCATTCTCAGTAGGACTTGATGAATAGATGTCAATGATGTCACATACAGCTGTGTAGAGGGGCTTTCCATGTAAATAGTTGAATGTTTGCTGTTTTGTTTTTATGAATCAAACTAAATACACACTTACACTTCCTCAGACCTGGTTTCAACCTCTGCACTCCACCATGGTCCACACTGTGGGGAAAACAAAGTCAGACCAGAATATTCTCTTTGATAATGGAAACATGGGTATTAAATAACCTTCCCTACGAATGATTTTTCATACATCACTCATATCCACCATTAAACATTAATCAATACTCCTCAGCTTCTCAGTGTGACAGAGAAAATGTGTGTGAGCTCTCAGCCTTCTAGCAGACGTTGCCTCTCCATACCTGAGAGTGTCCAATCGCCAGTGTGGATCCTCCAGTCCAGCAGAGAGCAGCTTCACTCCTGAGGCTCCTGGATGATTGTAGCTCAGGTCCAGTTCTCTTAGATGGGAGGGGTTGGAGCTCAGAGCTGAGGCCAGAGAAGCACAGCCTTCCTCTGTGAGCAGACAGCCTGCACACACACACACACACACACACACACACACACACACACACACACACACACACACACACACACACACACACACACACAGAAAAGAAGCTACATGTCAGATTTTAGTATACTACTGTGAAATTAGTAATAATGCAGTCAAATGCTAGCAAAAACTGTAACTGCCTCAAATACAAACAGTTGACTGATCGGCTCTGTGGGTTCATTTGGTCCAGTTTGAGAGTTCCCCACTCACTTTGTGACAGAATATTAGAAGTCCTTTCTGGTATTTTAGGTTTCAACAACTGAGGCAGCAAGGAGAGGAAAGAATGTAATGTCCTCCTGGAAAGTAATTCGCAGAAGCTAGGAAGTGCTAAATGTTGGTATCATAATTGGTTTTAAAATTACAAAATCCTCAACAGGTTAGGTGTTAATTCGCTGATAGTAACCTGTATGTAAAGCAGGATTTTTAAATGGTCATCTGTTGAACAGGTTGAGGAATACTGACCTGAGAGTTTCCAGTCTACAGTGTGGACTCCCCAGTCCAGCAGAGAGCAGCTTCACTCCTGAATCCTGCAGGTCGTTGTTACTCAGGTCCAGCTCTCTCAGACTAGAGGACTGGGAGCTGAGAACTGAGGCCAGAGCTTCACAGCTTCTCTCTGACAGCTTACAGACACTCAGCCTCAATGGAGATGTACAGATATGAAAACATTACTCTCTTATAATTATAATGACTGGTATCTGTTTTGTTAGACACTGCTATTATGACTGTGTATGTAAAGCTGCATGAGAAGAACTGACTTTGAACATTTTCAAGATTTACTTTGAACAGTAGTAGAGTAAAATGGCTCTTAAATCCCAATGTTAAATTTGCAGTCTCCCTTTACATGTTCAGGAATACTGACCTGAGAGTCTCCAGTCTACAGTGTGGACTCTCCAGTCCAGCAGAGAGCAGCTTCACTCCTGAATCCTGCAGGTCGTTGTTACTCAGGTCCAGCTCTCTCAGACTAGAGGACTGGGAGCTGAGAACTGACAACAACTTCTTACAGCATTTCTCTGTGAGCTTGTTTTGATTCAACCTGACAAAATAGATAGAACATTTTCCTTTATATTTAGATAATTAGCTTTCCAGAGTGACTCTGTCAGTGAGCAGGAAGGGGTTCAGTGTCTTACTCAAGTACACTAGGACTGGGAACATTTGGTGTTTCAGAGATTAAACATGTGATGCTCTAACCTGTCCAGCCCTTTATGGAGCTAATTTATTAGCGGGAGTGGACAATATGAGAATGAGCCTCCTCTCTCCCTCTCTCTCTCTCTCTCTCTCTCTCTCTCTCTCTCTCTCTCTCTCTCTCTCTCTCTCTCTCTCTCTCTCTTCCATTCTCCCTTCCTTCTCCCATCCAATCAGAGCTGGTCAACACTTGCCAGGTCACCTGTGCTCAATTACCATGATCACCTACCCACAGTATAAAAGCCCTCCCAACCAACATGTCCTGTTCGGCATCGATTGTGTTGCACCCCTCCTCCTCCCCTCCCATCTCTTCTATCTCTATTCACAAGATGGTTGCAAATCTCCCAGGGGCCTCGTCAGACTCCAAGCCAAATATTCACAGAGTCTTCCGACCACAGAATTTTAATGGATAGAGCGGTCTTTCCCATTCAAATCAACGCTCCTGGATGATCGGAGCGGCGGCCATTTTTATGTGTACCGTTCCATGTTTGATGTCATAATAATAATGAAAAATGCCATAATATGTGCCATTTTAACTATAAATGCTGCATGTATTACACTGTCCAGAATACATACAGAACAGAGACTTAAGTGGACATCAAACATTAATATGGGTGCTCACTTATTGAATTTGACGATTAAATACAAAGTAATTGGTTTAAAACAGTATTTCTACCGATTTAAAATCTCACGCTTTTGTTTTGAAGGCTGAACGGCAAACCGGAAGTCTTGTTTCTCCTAATTTGAGATAGTCTTACCTATCTAGTTTCGAAGGCCGTGGTACGCGCACACGTGAATGCAGTTTTGAATTCAACGGCTACAGTGGCGATTTCAGCTAAATAATGGTGTAAATGTCGGTCTTTTCAACTCAGTTTGGGATCGGTTGGCTTCCGGAGACTTGGATTATGCTGGACGAGCGGTATGGAGTCATTTTATGGTTATTTTCCGTTATTTTTTCAACTCCGAAGACAGGTCCCCATGCAAAGTCAGTTGTTTTGGAGAAGGCTGCAACAAAGTTTTGCTGTGAAGCAGAGGGGCAACTGTATGGAGTATCAAACTTCACCCGATTTTCCATCGGCATGGGAGTGAGTAGATAATGACTGAATTTTAATTTTTGGGTGAACTATTTCTTTAAAATCCCTGCTACTCATGAGTGTTGTCCAGCCTCGTGAAAATAGAATTAAAGGAAAAGAAGAGGAACACAACAAAATACATTTTTATCATACAGAGTTTATACCATACAAAATGATTCTGTTTGACAAATGCAGAAAAAATATGACCAAAAAAAAAAGAAAACACAAATCCATCAAAAAATAGCATGCAATATTATAGTTACAACCTATTGTTACACAAAAGCATCATAACCTGATCTTACCTGAGAGTTTCCAGTCTGCAGTGTGGACTCTCCAGTCCAGCAGAGAGCAGCTTCACTCTTGAATCCTGCAGGTTGTCCTCAGGTCCAGCTCTCTCAGACTAGAGGACTGGGAGCTGAGAACTGAGGCCAGAGCTTCACAGCTTCTCTCTGACAGCTGACAGACACTCAGCCTCAATGGAGATGTACAGATATGAAAATGTTACTTGTTTTTATTTAATATGATTGATATCTGTGTTTTGTTAGGCACTGCTATTATGGCTGTGTATGAAAAGCTGGATTAGAAGAATACTGATTTTGAATATTTATGAGATTTCCTTAAATTGAACATAACTTAAGTAAAATGGCTCTTAAATATCAATGTTAAACTTGCAGGGTCAACCTTTACAGTTCAGGGACAGGGATGGAAATAATACTCGCCCACTCGCCAGTGGCAAGTGTTTTTTGTCAGATACATCACTAGCCGGTCAGGTGAGTGAGATTCGCTAAAATGTAAATAGATATTTAAGGAGATACTATACTGTGTGTGTTATGTGGACAAACAACTGGCATAAGGGTGAGAAGATAATGACATAATTTTCATTTTTGGGTTAACTCTTCCATGCCTGTGATAACATCCAAGGGCTCGTCCCTGCCTCAGCCGGCCTATCAGAACACTGCACTGTTGCCATAGCGACAACGCTCGAAGCTGAAGCGACAGACAGGCAGCTCTTTATCTCTTTATCTCACTGACAGAAGTAGACAACGCACAGAATTTGATTCAAATTCTCATTCAAATTCTGTGAGACAACTTAAACAACAGCAGCACTACGGACCTCATCCAGAAAAGGAGGATATATATAATTTTAAAACGTTTAAAAAGTTGGAGGGAGGTTTTCTTTTCATCCCTGCTTGTTTGTGTGTTTGTTAGCAAGATAGGCTAAATCAGAAAGTTACCAACGGATTTGTCCGAAATTTGTTGGACAGATCATCCTTGGCCCAAGGATCAGCTGATTAAATTTTGGTGGTGATTCAGATCTGGGATTTCTGCCATTAGATGATTAACGTTTTTTAGCCAGAACTATTATGCTACGTTCATGTGCTGGTGGGAAAGTCCGACATCCAAGACTTCCAAGTTGGCTGCTAAACAGCGTTGCATTCAAGTGCTATTTTCAAGAGCTCCAGGTAAATCAAACCCTGAAGACAAATGATAAACAAACATAAACCGTTATGGATGCAGATTTGCAAATTCAGACTGTAACTTTGCAAGTTGGAGAACTGTTCAGCATTGGTGGTCGTTTGCGCTCTGCTGAGTGCCTTGTAGTTTACCTTGTTAAACTTGAACATTACATCATTTATACTGATCTAGCATTAATAAAATATGGTATACAAAAGAACAAAAACTTGTGATTTTTATGTTATGTGTGTAACTTTAGAGCATGATCTGTCTCAATAAACTTGAATATTACATTATCTATACTGGGCTAGTAATAATTTGTCCGGGCTAGTAGAAATTTCAGCCCATTAACCTGGTGGGCTAGTACCCAAAATTCTTAAGTTCTACCCTGTTCTGGAATACTGACCTGAGAGTCTCCAGTCTACAGTGTGGACTCTCCAGTCCAGCAGAGAGCAGCTTCACTCCTGAATCCCGCAGGTCGTTGTTACTCAGGTCCAGCTCTCTCAGACTAGAGGACTGGGAGCTGAGAACTGATGACAACTTCTTACAGCATTTCTCTGTGATCTTGTTTTGATTCAACCTGACAAAATAGATAGACATTTTTTCCTTTATATTTTAGATAATTAGTTTTCCAGAGCGACTCACTGTCAGTGAGCAGGAAGGGGTTCAGTGTCTCATTTGCTGTTTCAGAGATCAAACATGTGATGCTCTAACCCTGTCCAGCCCTTTAATACAATTAAAGGAACAGAGTAGAAAAGAAGAGGAATACAACACAATACATTTTATCATACAGAGTTTATGCCAAACTAAGCGATTTTGTTTGACAAATGCAGAAAAAATATGAACATATCAAAAAACAGCATGCAATATTATAGTTACAACCTATTGTTACACAAAAGCATCATAACCTGATCTTACCTGAGAGTTTCCAGTCTACAGTGTGGACTCTCCAGTCCAGCAGAGAGCAGCTTCACTCCTGAATCCTGCAGGTCGTTGTTACTCAGGTCCAGCTCTCTGAGACTAGAAGACTGGGAGCTGAGAACTGAGGCCAGAGCTTCACAACTTCTGTCTGACAGCTGACAGACATTCAGCCTGAAGAGGAATTAGTGATAACGATAAACAACAAATTGGAAAATATTTATTTTTTCTCTTCTGTATAAATATTACATTTAATATATTGAATCTATCCAATTTTTTATGCACCTACAATGATTTATTGGAGGCTTTGACCACTGGCAGCAGCCTCAGAAGAGCCTCCTCTGAAGCAGAGTATTTCTTCAGGTCAAACACGTCCAGCTCTTCTTCTGATGACAGTAAGATGAAGACCAGAGCCGACCACTGAGCAGGGGAGAGTTCCTCTGTGGAGAGATCTTCTGATCTCAGGTACTGTTGGATCTCCTCCACTAGAGAATGGTCATTCAGCTCATTCAGACAGTGGAACAGATTGATGTTTCTCTCTGGAGAGGGATTCTCCCTGATCCTCTTCTTGATGTACTGGACTGTTTCCTGATTGCTCTGCGAGCTACTTCCTGTCTGTGTCAGCAGGCCTCGCAGGACATTCTGATTGGTCTGCAGTGAAAGGCCCAGGAGGAAGCGAAGGAACAAGTCCAGGTGTCCATTTGGACTCTGTAAGGCTTTGTCTACAGCACTCTGGTGGAGGTATTTTATGTTAAATTTGTCTCGAAATAGTGTAGACAACCAGGATGTTGACTGAGTTTCTGACAATTTATTGACACCAGTGTTGATGAATGACAGAAAGACATGAACAGCAGCCAGAAACTCCTGAATGCTCAGATGGACAAAGCAGAACACCTTGTCCTGGTTCAGCCCACGCTCCTCTTTAAAGATCTGTGTGAACACTCCTGAGTACACTGAGGCTGCTCTGATATCAATGCCACACTCTGTCAGGTCAGCTTCATAGAAGATCAGGTTGCCTTTCTCCAGCTGCTCAAAAGCCAGTTTTCCTAGAGAGAGAATCATCTCCCTGCTCTCTTTATTCCAGAGTGGATCTGTCTCAGCTCTCCCATGATACTTGACGTTCCCCTGTTTGGACTGAGCCACTAGGAAGTGGATGTACATCTCAGTCAGGGTCTTGGGCAGGTCTCCTCTCTCATTGGTTTTCAACACATGCTCCAGAACTGTAGCAGTGATCCAACAGAAGACTGGGATGTGGCACATGATGTGGAGGCTTCGTGAAGTCTTGATGTGGGAGATGATTCTGCTGGCCTGCTCCTCATCTCTGAATCTCTTCCTGAAGTACTCCTCCTTCTGTGGGTCAGTGAAGCCTCTCACCTCTGTCACCATGTCAACACACTCAGGAGGGATCTGATTGGCTGCTGCAGGTCGTGTGGTTATCCAGAGGCGAGCAGAGGGAAGCAGTTTCCCCTTGATGAGGTTTGTCAGCAGCACGTCCACTGAGGTTGACTCTGTAACATCAGTCAGGATCTCGTTGTTCTGGAAGTCTAGAGGAAGTCGACACTCATCCAGACCGTCAAAGATGAACACAACCTGGAACTTGTCAAACCTGTAGATTCCTGCTTCTTTGGTCTCAATAAAGAAGTGATGAAGAAGTTCCACCAAGCTGTACTTTTTCCCTTTCAGCAGATTCAGCTCTCGGAAAGTGAATGGAAATGTGAACTGTATATCCTGGTTGGCTTTGTCTTCAGCCCAGTCCAGAGTGAACTTCTGTGTTAAGACTGTTTTCCCAATGCCAGCCACTCCCTTTGTCATCAGTGTTCTGGTTGGTTTATCTCTTCCAAGTAAGGGTTTAAAGATGTCTTCACATCTGATTGGTGTTTCTGGTCTTGCTGGTTTCCTGGATGCTGTTTCAATCTGTCTGACCTCATGTGCATCATTGACCTATCCACTCCCTCCCTCTGTGATGTAGAGCTCTGTGTAGATCTGATTCAGAAGTGTTGGGTTTCCTGCTTTAGCAATCCCCTCAAACAAACACTGAAACTTCTCCTTCAGGTTAGATTGGAGTTTACGTTGGCACACTGCAGCAAGAGTGTCTGAATTAACAAATAACATCAATGAAGGGATGTTACGGCAAATATGAGAACTGTAAACATTTCTCAGTGAATGCATACCTTTCACAACCCCATGGCATCTATTCTACTCATCGCTGGTGGACAAACAGGTCCTGTTTGTGTAGCCGAATGTGAAAGGCAACTGTGGTGTTGTTGTTTTTTAATGAACAGTACTTTGTTCAGCATTGTAAGCAGTACAACTACACCCACATGAACAAATCAATAATTTTAGCAGATGTTTCATGGAGATTGTGCTCATTTACCTTCCAATCTGGAATTGAATAGATCTTTGCTGAGAAATGACTATATTTAAAACAGAGTTGTAAATGTAAACCTCTCCCATTTTCCCACCATTTCCCCTTCGCAACATTTTAAAAGCCTCTTACTGCTCTGCAGAGAGTCAGCCAGCTCCTCCTGCTTCATTCTCCTCAGGAAGTGCAGTGTGAACTGCAGAAAAGCCTCTCTGCTGCTCCTCCTCTGCTCTTCCTCCTCACCGTCCACCACCTCCTCATCCTCCTTCTGCTTCTCTAAGCATTCTGGGTAATCTGGACTCAGAACACTCTGGAATCTCTTCAGCTCGTTCTTCACAAAGGTGACAATGTTCTCCTCGAGAAGCTGCAACAGAATAATATATTAATTAAACTTATTTTCTAAAATCGTGGATCACAACATCAGATCCATCTGGCATAGACAGAAAGCCCACTGGTCTAAAGAGTGCAGCATGGAGACCATAATGACCAGAGTGGTTGTTTTGCATTTCATTTGTAGCTGAGGTAAAATGTGTTGTTGTACATTTACACACCATAAATATGGAGTTCAGGTCTGTTTGATGCTCCTGGACAGACTGAACATTGGGAACCTCTGACCTCTCCTGGTGGACTCTGGAGAAAACATGATGTATGAGGTCATATAATGTCTCACACACACACACAGGCTGTCATGATGGATCCGAGTAGAAACACAATGTGAACCCCACTGTAACTGCTGCTCTGATTATTGGATGTAATGTTTTGATAGAAGAAACTAAATCAACAGAGTATCATGACTTTCCTCTGTTCAGTAGATTTGAATAACAGACTCATCTGTTTTTTAGGGGTCCAAGCACGTAGTGCTGGAACCTTATTGTTTTTTTTTGCTGGAATTCTTCTTCTTCTTCTTCTTCTTCTTCTTCTTCTTCTTCTTCTTCTTCTTCTTCTTCTTCTTCATAGATTCCTTGGAAGGTGCCGAGTCCAACCCATATATCACTTTCAATGTCCACCATATTGTATTGTCCGCTATTTTGAATTATTTAAGAAACACTTTTTTCACAACTCCTCCTAGGCCGTTCATCTGATTCACACGAAACTTGGTGTGGAGAATCTTGGGACGGTCCTCTTTCAAAGTTGTATAAAGGTTTTTCAGAGGCCAAATGGTTGTGGAGTTGTGGAGTGGAGTGTTGCTTGAGCACGCCCACAAAAGCTTTTTGAGCTCTACCACTAGTGGGCGCTACAAATGCAAAAAGTTCATATCTCACAATTGACTGCATAGATTTTTATGAAATTTTGTACACGTTCTAGGATGATGTCCAAGTCGATCCATGAAATTTAGTCATTACTGATGAAAGTAGATGTGGCTTATTGCATAATAACCAAATCTTCTTAGGTATTAAAATCACACCTTCAAAAATTCATAAAAAATCAGCCGTATGTCCTAGAGAGCTGAAATTTTCAGGACATGTCGGCTGAAGTGAGATAAATCTTTTGTACACTGGTATCTACCCCCGATTCTGATGTCGCCCCCCTCTGTTTATAGCAAAAACTGACTGTGATCCCACAGTGTTGTCCTCCTAAACCGTACGTTACAGGAAAAAAAACATGATTTCTGAAATCGTCATACCTTAATTAGTAAACAGTCAAAAAATTGTAATGATATCTTGAAAACTGAGCGTACGATAGATGGAAATGTGTAGCTACAAATAGTTTGGTAAATTGACAATGTGATATGTTCAAGATAGTTTGATCAATCTTCATCGAACTAAAGACAAATGATGTCTGGACTCTCAAGATGATGTCTGTAAAGCCATGTGTAAATTGATTAATGTGGGGCACTAATACAGTTATAATATTCTTTCTGAGGCTATAGGTTGGACGAGCACCGTTGACTAATCACTTGTCCCTTTGTGTTGTTTCCCCACTCTAAATACTGAAGTGGAAGTTGGCAGAGTGGTTAAGCCCAGGGCTTTGGATCACAGCGTTATGAGTTCAAGTCCCTGATGAACTGTGACCATTTTGGAGTTTCATGAAAAGTAAATCAACACTAAATCACTCAGAGCAGGTGTTTGACATCATCTGTCAATGGCTAAAT